>NC_056737.1:841835482-842067982 GCF_019279795.1 Protopterus annectens | reverse complement strand
AAGAAAGAATTGAAGGCATTAGCTGTTTGTGTAAGATTTTCTGGGTTAAGTCCTTGAGTTGGGTGTGATTGGCCTGGGTAAAGAAGTTTGTTAATGCTAGTCCAAAATGTTTGTGCTTTGTGGAAGGATTGCTGTAATTGGAGGTAAAAGTTCTTTTTGTTTAGCAGGGTGGCTTTTTTGTATTTCTGTTGCCTAAAGGTTTGGTGATCTGTAGGATTCTTAGTACGCCACTTTGCCCAGGATTTTTCTGAGGATTTTTTTCCAGGTGGTGCTGCGGTAGCGTTGTCTCCTCATAGCAAGACGTCCCGTTCGATTCTCGGCTAGAGCGTAGTCTGTGTGGAGGCATACGTGAATGGGGCATGCCTTCGTTGAAGGTTGTGTCAGGGCTGGTAACCCGGTACGTGAATGGGGCATGCCTTCGTTGAAGGTTGTGCGTCAGGGCTGGTAACCCGGTACGTAAAAATCCACTACCAATCATTAGCGGACCGGGGTTCCACTGTGGCGACCCCTAACGGGGAAAAGCTGAAAGACACAAACAATTTTGCCGGGGGGGGGGGGGGCTGGTTTAGCTTTATTTCTAATAGAGCGTACTGGGGCATGATGGTCTAGGATGTTAAGAATGTGGAATTGAAGTATTCTATTGCTTCATTTAGGGGGAAGGATTTTAATGGTGACCAATTGCATTTAGTTCTGTTTGGAAAAGTTCTGGGTTGAAGTACTTTTTGGTGCGTACGGTTCTGAAAGTGTTAGGGGAAAGTTAGGTTGGTTTTCCTGCTGTAAGTTTGAGGACTTAGTAAGTATCCAGTCCAAGGTACTTTGAGTCTATTTGTTCTGGTAGGGGAGTTAATAGTTTGAGAGAAGCCATAAAGGTTAATATGGGTGGTGGGGTTTGTATTACTACAGGAATTCCAATTGATATTAAAGTCTTCTAGGACTATGGTTTCTTGTGGGAGATTAATAGAAAGCCAGTTAAGGATATACTCGAGTGCACTAATGTTATTTCCTGGGGGAATATATAAACAAATATTTATGGCTTTACGTGTGTTTACTTGAAATTTGGAGATAATTCAGCATTATTGTCCAAAGGTGGGTTAAGATTAACAGGGTTAACTTAGTGTTTAGGCTGAAGAGGCTTGTAATACTCAAATTTTCTAGTTTTTATGTTGGAGTACTTAGTGTACTACTCTATTTGGCAAGTAGGTAGCTGGGTTTGCAAATTAAGTTTTGGAAGTTAGGAGAGTTAGCTAATGTTGGTGTAGGTGTGTTTGGAGGGGAAGAGAAGGGTAGAATAAAGTGGTTGTTCATAGCAGGTTGAGATAGGTACTGGTTAGAGGAAGTAAGAGTGAGATTAAGATAAATAGTTGTAATTGGTATGGGATGATTAATATAGACATTATGTTGGTTTGAGATATGGGAGAAATTGGGAGGTAGGTTTTGTAATCAGGTTAAGAGTGTCTCTGGGTGGGGAATTATATGAAGGAGGGATGAGAGGCAAGGTATCAGTGGGTGTGATGAGAAGGGGGGTGTGGGAGTGGTAATGATGTGGTTAGTTTTATTGGAGTAGGTGTAATGGGGGTGTCTCTTTAGAGAAATAAATATAGCAGCACTGGGGTCGGGTGGGAATTGGGGGCAGGGTAGGGGAGCAGAGTGAGCCCACAGGGTGAACAGAGCGGGTTCAGACAGGTAAGCGAGAAGTCAGCAAAAACCTAACAGTAAGCAGCTAACTACCGAGTACCTTAGTAGAGAAGGAGTAGGTCTAGGAGGATAGGTAGTAGTGGTCGTGAAGGTAAGTGGTAGCAGAGAGCAAAGGTAAGAGAAAGTAGCAAGTAGAGAGAGCAGGAAGCCAGTTTGCAAGCAAGGGGCAGAACGTTACCTTTAGATACCAGGGAAGGATGGAAGAATTGGGTTCTATCCTGGTTTAGAATGCCATCTAGTGGACAAAGTTAAACAGAGGCAGGTGAGCAGAGAAATGTTTCAAGGTTTGGGAAAACTCCTAGGGATAGTAACAGGAGAATTCACAGGAGTGAATAAAAAACTTCAAAATGCTAGGGGATAGAAGGGGGGATGGCTGCTGGGTATCCTGGCTGAGTCAGCATATAATACATACTCTAGATATTTAGCAAGTGTTTAAAAATTACAACTTTAATTGGTAACACATCTGAAGTAGGAACTTCATTTGAAAGCAACCTTTGGGATACGGATCCGATCTCGGATCCGAGCCGGCAACTTCTACCACAGCATAGATCCGAGCTGCTAGCTCCTCCCTTTACCCATAATCCCCTGCCAACCCTGACTGACCCCAGATCTAGTTTGCCGCGCTTCAAGCTACATGCTGGTTTTCGAGCTCCTGCTATTTGGATAAGTTTTGTGAGAAAAATTTTACATTTTTTCTTCCCTTTTCATGTGTGTGAACGAGTGTTTAGGTATTCTATATTTAACTTAACTTATTTTGTGTTTTTCCTCCCTGCCCTCGCTGGTCGTAGTGTGCGTTTGTCGTGTGTAGGGGGCCTAGTGAGTGTGTTTTCTGTATTACAATGTCGGAGGCCCCTAAAGCCATCTTTTCAAAGTGCACCGAGTGTGGCCATAAGCTTTCACCAGCGGATGGCCACACCCGGTGCGTTAGGTGCCTTGGGGTTGAACACCTCTCCTCGGGATGCGCGATTTGCACAGCGTTCAACCCCAGGGCACTTAATGACCAGAGGTCGAAGCTGATTCTGGTGGGCCTTTTGCCCCTGGATTCGGCTCCGGCCTCCGGTGCTTCTGTGGCAGCTACCCAGCCCTCGGTGGTAGCCACCCCTGTCTCCCTCAGGTCGGGACTCAACCTTCCGCTTTGGCTCCGGAGGAGAGGGAGGCCGGAAAAGCCAAACGGAAGGAAAAGCACCATAAGCGGCGGGTTGAGGACTCCTCGGCCCCGCCCGCCAAATGGTCTTCTCCATCCAGAGCTTCTGGATCGCCTCCTCTGCTCTGGTCCCCTTGTTTCTCACCGGGACCCGGAGAGGAGGGGACCTGGTCCCAGCCATGGTCATCGAGGCGACACTCTAGGTCTGCCTCGGTGGCCTCTTCGAGGTTCACCTTCTGCATGTCAGATGCAGACATGGACCGGATGATGGGGTTCATCCAAGCCCAGCTGCAGATGGGAGTGTTTGCCTCGGGAGTTCGACCCCATTTTTTTGCTCCAATCGCTCCTTCTCCGACCCGCTTTCCTGGTTCAGAGCATTCGGAGCAGAGTCGCGTTGGATCCGGGGGTGGGTTGGAGCTGATAGTACTGGTTATTTAGGCTCCAGCTGGTCCCTCGAACTTGTCGGATCCGACCTCTTGGAGCTGTGGGCTGAGCTTTGGATCCGAGGGATTCGGTGTGACTTCGGTTCCGTCCCGGTCGGAGCACACGGGTCCTTAGGATCCGAGGGTCTCTGCCCTGGATCCAGTCCCCACTTCAGATCAGAGTGGGAGTCTACTCTCTGATCCTATTCCCCCTCTGCATTCGCGGTGGTGGAGAGGGCACTGTTGAGTGCATCCGGTCCTCCGGTCTTGGCTTCAGCTCCCCCCTGCACTCACTCTCGGCTGGTTCAGGCTCCCATCACCCGGCCTTCGGGGCAGCCTGCTTCAGCGCCTCTGGGTGTTCCTTTGGTACGTGACATTGCTGGTGATTCTTCCTCTGACAGCCCCCCCGAGGAGGTCCCTCACAAAGCTAAGTGTAAGAGGAGACACGTGGACTCCCCAGAGTCCCTTATGGAAGATACGGACTTAGATGAAGGGGAAGGCTCCCCAAGGTCACCCCCCGAAGATGTCTCCTTTGGAGACATCATGGAAATGCTCAGGATTAGGGGAGGGTGGTCTGCCCCCCCAAGGCTTCCTCCGATGAGTCCGTATTCCTAGAGGCGTTCGAAGCAGGGCCATCTACCTCTTGGGTGTCCCTCCTCGACCCCTGGTGGACCTTATTTCCACCAGGGCTTGGAAGGAGCCGGACACTGTAGAGCCTCATCTCCCCCAACAAGGCATCTGCTCTGTTCAGGCAGGGATTATTTCCTCAATCTTGCTCCACGCCTAGGGTTGACTGTCAACATGGCCAAATCCTCTCTGGCTCCTACACAGGTAATAGATTTCATAGGGGCGAGATTGGATTCCAAACTAATGCTTGCCTTCCTGACTCCCGATCGGCTTCAGAACCTGAGGTTGCATGTTCAGTTCATTCTCCAACTTCCTGCTCCACCAGCAGAATTGATCCTGAGGGCTCTAGGGTCCATGGCGGCAACAATTCCTCTGCTGCCTCTAGCCCGTCTAAATATGAGGGTCCTGCAGTGGACCCTCCAGGTACAATGGTCCCCGTCTCGCAACCCCCTGTCCCATCCTATTCCCTTAAGCAGGGCTTGCAGAGGGTCATTTATGTGGTGGCTTCAGTCCCAGAGTCTTCACACGGGACGACCATTCTCGATGCCTTCCCCCGTTGCCACAGTGACCACGGACGCCTCTCACTTGGGGTGGGAGGGGCACTATTCAGGCAGAACGGTCCAAAGCACGTGGAAGACAGAGACCTCCTTGCATATCAGTGTCCTAGAGATGAGGGTGGTGCTTTTGACGTTGCAGGCACTTCAGCCTTCTTCCGATTGTGACGATTGCAGTACAAACTGACATGTCAGTTGTCTGGTACATCAACAAACTGGGGGGAACCAGGTCTTATCCTCTGTCGCGAGGCCATGAGAGTGTTGGAATGGGCGATATCCACCAACCGCTTTCTCATTGCAACGCGCATTCCAGGACGGTCCAACATCCTAGCAGACAGGCTCAGTCGTTCGATTCTGACCCCATACGAATGGTCTCTCAATCCTCTTAGCAAAACAAATTTGCCCAATGGGGGTAACCCTGTTGTGATCTTTTTGCCTCTCCTTCAAATACCAAATGCAACCGTTATTTCGCTCTAATCCCCCCTCAGGGGGAGTCCCCGAGAGACTCTCTAGTACATGCTTGGCCTCCCGGTCTCCTTTACACTTACCCTCCATTGCCCATGATGCTAAAACTCTTAAGGAAGCCAGTCGGCTGGGGAGCAAAATGATCCTCATTGCCCCATTCTGGCCTCATCAAACGTGGTTCCCGTACCTGTGGTCTCATTTGATTAATCCACCCTGGATTCTGGATCCCCTCCTGGATCTCATTATTCACCCTCTGGGTCTTCCGACCCCCAACCTGGTCAACCTCAAGCTGACTGCTTGGTTGCTCCAGTTCCACTCCTGATAAGGACTCCCGGAATCTCCTCACCAGTCAAAGCCATCCTAATAGCAGCACATAAACCTTCCACCAGAAGGGTCTATCGAAGTAAGTGGAAACGTTTCTCCATTTGAGCGGAGCACCATCACTTAGATCCTTTCACGGCGCCTCTTACGTCTGTTTTGGTTTTTCTAACTACCCTTTTTCATCAAGGGGCTAGCTGCGATTTCACATTATCATGTAGGGCATGAATCGGGCCCTCTAATTACTTCCATGCTTTGTAAAGCTTTCCTCAAGGGTACCTTCCTTCTCAGACCGGTCAGGGAGGTAGTACCCCCATGGGATTTCTTTGGTTCTACAGGCCTTGACAAGCCCCCCTTTCGAGCCGGCGGCTACGGTTGATCTTAAATACCTCTCTTGGAAGACTGCTTTCTTGGTGGCCATTACTTCAGCTAAAAGGGTTTCTGAGCTTCAGGCTCTGTTAAACCACCGTACTTAGCCTTCCATCAGGATAGTTTACCTCAGGATCAATCCGTCCTTTCTGCCTAAGGTATCTTCGGAAGCTAATATTAATCAATCTATTAATCTTCCCGTGTTCTTTCCCAATTTCCCAATTACCAGAACAAAGGAGAGTACAAACTGCATTCCTTGGATGTGCACAGACAATTACGCTTTTATATTCATCGAACTGCTGGTCATAGGCAATCTGACCAGTTGTTTGTCTCCTTTACCAAAACAAATTTAGGCAAGTCAATTTCTAAAGTTACCCTGTCACGATGGATAGCTAGTTGTATCTTCTTGGCATATCAGACTTCGGGAAGGCCTGCACCTCAGGGAGTCCGAGCTCATTCTACTAGGGCAGTCGCTACTTCAGTGGCTTTTAAATCTAGGGTTCCCTTAGATGATATTTGTTCCGCAGCCACTTGGGCCTCATCTCGTACCTTTATCAGCCATTACAAAGTGGATGTTGTCTCCAGAGGTAGGGCGTCCTTTGGCTCTGCAGTGCTCTGGAATATTCTTC
The DNA here is from genome assembly GCF_019279795.1 of Protopterus annectens. Taxonomy (NCBI): domain Eukaryota; kingdom Metazoa; phylum Chordata; order Ceratodontiformes; family Protopteridae; genus Protopterus; species Protopterus annectens. Next base: position 842,061,759 of record NC_056737.1, on the reverse strand, counting down.
CATAAAGGCCACCCAGGATTCAGGTAGCTGGGGACTTTGTCCCAAAGGTTGCTGACAAATGAAGTTCCTACTTCAGATTAAGAAGTGTACTCACCATAACGTTCCATCTGAGTAGGTATCTTATTTTGTCTTCAACCATCCCCCCTGACCTCTAGGATTCTGTTTAGGATCTATCTTGGATAAGCCCCTTCTGGGGCACAGTAACAATGGTTATATTGGGCAAACTTGATCTGAGGTCAGTCGGGGCTGGCAGGGGATTATGGGTAAAGGGAGGAGCTAGGAGCTCGGATCTATGCTGTGGTAGAAGTTGCCGGCTCGGATCCGAGATCAGATCCGTATCCCAAAGGTTGCAGACAAATGAAGATACCTAATCAGATGGAACGTTATGGTGAGTACATAACTTCTTATTTCTTGCCTCCTAGTGAAGAGGGTTCATTAAGCAGGACGGCAAGTCTTTATGCTATAGAGGAGTTGTAAGGATTTGGTTTGCAGGGAGTCCTTTCACCAGGTAGGTATGTTCACAAGATATTGGTGTAGGATATAGGTTTCAAACCTAGGAATAGAGGGCACAAGAAAAAGATAGTGAAGGGGTAAGACATGCATTTAAATGATAGGGTAGTACACAGTGCATGCAGTTCAAATAGGCAAACAGGTATTTAAAAATACAGTTGGGGTAATACTCAGAGCAGTTGAGTTCATACGGACAGTTGGAAAACCTACATTTCAAAGTAAGCAGATACAAAGCAAGGCATTCCAGCATCTATTCAAACAAACATTTGAAAACCATTCATGGCAATATAAGCAGATACAATGCAAGGCATCCAAGCACCTGTTCAAACTAACAAATGGTACAGAGTACTCATAGGAGTAGAGAGAGGTCTGAGCAATATGTAACAGTTGTTAGGAAAATACTCAAATAATGCTACAGTATGGAGCTGGGTTCAGAGTGGTATAATCAGTAAGCAAGGCAGTTAGAGAAGCTAGTGAGAGAAATAGATGTATGCAGTTCTTGTTTAGGCACCTTACCAGGCTAGCATGCAAGTAGGACAGTTGAGTCTAGCATCCAGGATAGTGAATAACTCGCATATAATAGATTAAGTGGGGAGACTAGGTCTTTTTGTTGACTTAACAGTGCTGTAATTAAACATTAGCAGATACCACAATGTTATTGAGCATATACTCAGTTCGTAGTACTAGCCTAAGCACACTGATACAGGCAGTCAGGAAACTGGGACCAGATAAGCCCTGAGGCCATAGAAAACTTAAGCCATTTCAATAATTAGCTGTGGAGCCATGGCCTTAGTTCTATCGCTCAGACCAAGACTCTTCCTAGCGCTCCTTCACTTTTAGGCAAGAAACATGCTATTGTCTAGCGATGTTCATCGTGCATACAGCTGCAGTCATAACAGATGGGTTCTCCTGCCGTCAGGCAGGTCCTCGGTTGACCGAATTCCAAAGTGTAGGTCCGGCGTCGGTTGTCGCTTCTTCCCTGATGTCAGTGCGACAGGGGTATAAGAACCAGCCAACGCCATTTTCTTCAGTCTTTCTTGCCGCGCGGTGCCCAAAGCAGAAGCAGTTCGCAAGTGCCGGTCGGCCAGCTCCTGAAATTACGAAAATTTTGCAACCGAAGTGGTCTTGAAAGCTAAGTACCCCGTTGGGGAAACTTTTCTTGCCTCAGACCGATGTCAGACAAAGTTAATAATTGTATTTCATGTGGGAAGCAAATACCGCATAAGGATTTTCATTCCCTCTGCATTCCTTGCTTAGGCCCAGACCACAACGTCTCGGTCTGTCGTTTTTGTGCTACATTCAACAAACGCACCATTAAGAGGATTACTCATTTGGGGAAACCTTGCATACCTTAAGGGAACACTTCCACTGGGAAGGCCAAGAGTACTCAGATTCCAAGAAAAGGCTTAGGGATTTTCTCTTGCTACCTCAGCACAGGCCTCTGGCTATACCTCCTGTCTTAGACATACTAGATGTGTACTCGGAGGCCTGCCTTAACCCAGATTCCTTACCTCCAGCCCCAGTCAAGCCGGACAGGTACTACCGGGTTCCTGACTCGCAGCAATTTTTATACAAAAGCCATGCGGCAATTTTTATACAAAAGCCATGCGGCTGACCCAGACCATCTCACAGGGCCCCAAGGGAATTAAGGCCTCCACTGCTAAAAATCCATTACCTTCCGAGAGAGATTCCAGATCCTTAGAAAGGTGGGGGAAAAAGGTATACACCTCGGCCACCTTAACCATGAGGGCATTAAACTGCCAGTTCCATATGCTAAAGTACCAACAGTTTCTGTTATCACAGTTGAGAAGAAAAATGTCACAACCTGAACAACCAGACTTGAAGGAGTTGCAGGATTTGATGCATAGTGCAGAACAAGTGGGTAAACATACCTTGCAATGTGGTTTTGATGCTCTAGAGGCTTCATGTAGAGCTGCTTACAGGATCAGTCATACGTAGACATGCCTGGCTCAAGGAGCAAACCTTGCCGGATCATGTCAAAGCTAAATTACTAGATGCCCCTCTGCAAAAGGATGTAGTATTTGGTGTTAAAGCTGAGGAGGTATTAAAGAAAATGGAGGAAAAGGCTAAATCAATGCAAACAGTGAGATTTTCTACAGGTACAACCTCCACGTTTCAGTAGAAATTGGCCTTCCAAAAATTGGTCCTTTCCAGCCACGGACAGACCCCAAGAGGTAGATACAGGCGCCCGAGGGGCAGAGGGCAATCTCGAGGATAGTTTAGAGGCAGACAATGGCAAGCTCCTACCCAAAGAGGTGGTGAGGATAGTTCACAGCCATTCAGAAAGCAAGCCCAATGACTTTCCCCTTTGCATGCCAAGCAAGGCTCAAATGGCAGCACCCTTAGGCGGAAAACTGGCATTATTTTCAAAAAATTGGCATATTGTCACAAGACAAATGGATCCTGGACAATATAAACAGAGGCTACAGATTCCATTTTCACACCCTTCCAAAAATGAGGCATGCCAAACCTGCCACACAATCAAAGGACAGAGGCACAAAGATAAATTTCAGATCTCATGGACATGAAAGCTATTCAAGAGGTACCTACTCACGAACAAGGTCAAGGTTTTTATTCCAGACCCTTCCTGGTACCAAGGAAGGGAAAAGATTGGAGACCTATTTTGGACCTATCCATCCTAAACACATTTTTATTCGTACCAAAATTCAAGATGCTCCCATTACAGCAGCTTCTTCCCATGCTGGGCAAGGAGTCTTGGCTGGTAACATTGGACCTCAAGGAGGCATACCTGCATGTCCCAATCAGACAAAATTGCAGAAGATACCTCAGATTTCTTGCAGGTTCAACCCATTATCAATTCTCTGCATTGCCCTTTGGCTTATCTACTGCGCCCAGAGTATTCACTAAATGCCTGGCATCAGTAATCGCCTACTGCAGACTTCAAGGGATACAAATATACCCATATTTGGACTGCCTGATCCAAGCGGACAGCAAGCACAAACTTCTGAAACATCTGGCTTTTGTAATGTTGTTGAATTCTCTGGGATACACAGTCAACAAAAAGAAATCAAGGCTAATACCCTCTCGGAAAATAATTTTCCTGGGTGCCAACTTGGACACAAACACCCAGATGGCCTACCTCACGCCAGAGAAGCAGGGACAACTAACTCAATACTTCAGAACACTAGCAAATTTCACCAGGCTGACTGCAAGGAAAATCCTGCAGGCTCTGGGATTCATGGCATCTTGCATCCTACTAATCCCATGTGCAAAGCTGCATATGAGGAAACTTCAGTGGTACCTGAAAAACCTATGGTCTCAACACAGCCACAGTTTGGAAACAATAATACCACTAATTCCATGTCTTCAAAAGGAATTTCTGTGGTGGGCTCAAGCATGCCAAACACACCATTCTGCAAGCCTCAAGCAAATAAAGTCATCACAACAGACGCCTCTGACTACGCCTGGGGGGGGCACATGACAGATCGGTGCATTCAGGGCAAGGTCCCAAAAAGAAAAGCACCTTCACATCAATCAAAAGGAAATTCTAGCAGTAATAAATGCTATTATAGCTTTCAAAGACCTTCTGCATCCAGGTCAACTATTGATAAGGACAGACAACACAGTAATGTGGTACATAAACAAACAGGGAGGAACTCATTCATACCCCCTATGCAGGCTGGCCATGTCACTTTGGAACATAGCTCTGGAATTACAAATCTAACTTCAAGCACAGTACTTGCCAGGCAAGGAAAACACGCTGGCAGACAACCTAAGCAGAAATATGACAGATCCACACAAATGGAAGTTGCATCCTCAAGTTTTTACAGAGTTAATTCAAGCATGGGGAAGGCCAGACATAGATCTCTTTGCCTCCCACAAAAATCACCAATTGACAAAATTCTGCTCAAGGACTTCTCATCCAAAGGCCTGGAGAGTGGACGCTCTCAGTTGGACAACAATGACAGTTTATGCCTTTCCACCTTTTCCTCTGCTGCCCAAAGTTCTATTAAAAACCAGAGCAGACAGACCAAAGATGATTCTCATTGCTCCAGACTGGCCAAGACAGCACTGGTACCCACTCCTGAGGAGCCTGACGCCTTCTCCTCCATGGACCCTACCTCTAATGCCTCTTCTGACTCAGCACAGCTTCAAAACTCTTCACAGTCAGCTGAAAACACTCAATCTGGCCGCATGGAAGATTCCTTAACATCACAACAGACCCTACTCTCCAAGGAGGTGCAGGATGCCATTTTGGAGGCCCGAAGGCCATCTACTAGAAAAGCTTACTCCGCAAAATGGAAACTGTTTTGTACCTGGAATGAGAAAAAGGGCCAGAATCCTGGAAAACTGAATTTACCTCAATTACAGTATCTAGCTGAGCTGCTAAGCAGTGGACTTTCATTCTCCTCCATCAAAATCCATGCCTCAGCCTTTTCTGCAGAATACAACACTGATCCACCCTTATTCTCACCCCCTCTTAAGACAGTTCCTCAGAGGGGCTAAGAATATAAAACCCCCAAGGAAACAACCAATACCTGCATGGGACCTCAATTTCATTCTAGAAAAGCTGACCTTGCCTCCTTTTGAGCCAGCTGCCTCAACAGATTTGCAATATTTGTCCTGGAAAACAGCTTTCCTTCTGGCCATCACCTCAGCTCGTAGGGTATCGGAACTACAAGCCCTCATGGCTGTGCAGCCTTTTATCTTCCATCAGGACAGAGTTTCCTTACGAACCAACCCGTCCTTTATGCCAAAGGTGGTTTCCTGGGTAGCTATGAATCAGGCTATACACTTGCCTACCTTTTACCCTAATCCTCAAAACAAAGGGGAGAGATTACTACATTCCTTGGACATCCACAGACAGCTGCGTTACTATTTGGACAGAACAAAGCCTTTCAGAAAATCAGAACAGCTCTGTGTCCTATGCTATAGGAGCTCAAGGGAAGCCAATTTCCAAACAGACAATTTCAAAATGGATAGCCCACTGCATACGCTTTTGTTACTCTTTTCATGGTAAAACTGTACCTGCAGGCATCAGATCTCGCTCCACAAGGGCCACAGCTACCTCTGCAGCTTTCCTCAGAGGAGTTCCTACCAAAGATATTTTGGAAGCAGCCACTTGGAGATGTTCATCGTGCATACAGCTGCAGTAATCACAGATGGGTTTTCTGCCGTCAGGCGGTCCCTCGGTCGGCCGAATTCCAAAGTCTTGGTCCGGCGTCGGTTGTCGTCGCTTTCTCTTCTGACGTCAGTGAGGCCAGAGTATGTAAGACACAGCAGACGCCATGTTCTCCAGTCTTTTTTGCCGCGCGGTGCCCGAAGCAGAAGCAGTTCGCAAGTGCCGGTCGGCCAGCTCCTGAATTATGAATATTTTGGAAACCGAAGTCTTCATTAAAGCTAAGTACCCCGTTGGGGAAACTTTTCTTGCCTCTGACCGATGTCAGAAAAAGTTAATTGTATTTCTTGTGGGAAGCAAATACCGCATAAGGATTTCCATTCCCTCTGCATACCTTGTTTGGGTCCAGACCACGACGTCTCGGGCTGTCGCTTTTGCGCTACCTTCAATAAATGCACTATTAAGTGTCGGGCGGAGTTCGCCCAGCACTACTTTGGTAAAGCAATGTCGTCTGACACTGTACTACCGTTTTGTCCAAAAACGCAAGGAAAAGGACTGACGCGCGAGGTCCCCGCCAAAGCAGGCTACACGTGGTCCGGTTCTCAGCGAGACGCCTTTGCAGTCCCTGACTACCGATGACACTCCTTTGGCGGTGTCCTCTGCACCCAAGACCGCTGGGACCCCGGCCCTTTCCCAGACTACAACCGAAGCCTTTGCTATTGAGCCTACTAATGTGGACAGGTCCACCTCCACCCATGGTGTATTTAGGCCCTCATCGTCTTTTTCAATTAAGGCCTTTACTAAATCCAAAGCAGCCAGGCATCCCACGAGGCCTGTTGCACAGGGCCCATCTCCAGGTCCCATGCCTAAAAAACAGATGCTTAAAATGGCTGAGGATTTAATTACTCTTATCAGAGGTTCTCAACCCCCTCCAGACAAGAGACCGAGTGGAGGAAGATTCTCCCTCTTCTGATCAGGGATCCATTTTATCAGAACATTCTGATGCAGAGGAACACTCTTACTCTCCTTTTGAGGATTCGGATGCAGAACAGTCCATTCCTTCTGTATCCCCTCCTGAGGATTTTTCCTTTGGGGAAACCTCACACACCTTGAGGGAACACTTCCATTGGGAAGGCCAACACTCTTCAGATTCCAAGAAAAGACTTGGGGAATTTCTTTTGTTACCTCAACACAGACCTCTGGCTATACCCCCTGTTTTGGACATACTGGATGTCTATTCGGAGGCTTGCCTTAACCCGGATTCTCTGCCCCCTCCACCAGTCAAACCTGATAGGTATTAGAGTTCCCAGCTCTCACCAATTTCTCTTCAAAAGCCATAATGCTGACCCTGAAACCATTTCACAAGGCCCCAAGGGATTGAAGGCCTCCACTGCCAAGAATCCACTTCCTGCAGAAAGGGAATAAAGATCTTTAGAAAGGTGGGGTAAAAAGGTATATACCTCGGCCACCCTAGCCATGAGGGCCTTAAATTGTCAGTTTCATATGCTTAAATATCAACAGTTCCTGTTATCACAATTAAAGAACAAAATGTCTCAACCTGAACAACCAGATTTAAAGGAGTTACAGGATATGATGCATAGTGCAGAGCAAGTGGGTAAACACACTTTACAATGTGGTTATGATGCCCTAGAGGCTTCAAGTAGAGTGGCTGCTACGGGATCAGTCATTCGCAGACATGCTTGGCTTAGAGAACAAAACTTGCCTGATCATGTGAAAGCTAAACTTCTAGATGCTCATTTGCAGAAGGATGTGCTGTTTGGTACTAATGCTGAGGAGATATTACGGAAAATGGAAGAAAAAGCCAAATCCATGCAAACTGTCAACCTTTTTCCAGGTCCAACCACCACGTTTTAGCAGAAATTGGCCTTCAAAGAACTGGTCCTTTCCAGCCACTGACAAGCCCCAAAGAGGTAGATACAGACGCACAAGGGGCAGAGGGCAATCACAAGGATCATATAGAGGATGACAATGGCAAACTCCAGCACCAAGAGGTGGCGAGGACAGTGCACAATACAGGAAGCAAACCCAATGACTCCCTCATTTCCATGCCAAGCACGTCTCAGCTGGCAGCACCTTTGGGAGGAAAGCTAGCATTATTTGCAAACAATTGGCATATTGTCACAACAGACAAATGGATCCTGGACATTATAAACGGATGCTACAAATTTCATTTCCACACTCTTCCAAACAATGAAGGCATGCCAAACCTGCCACAGAATCAAAGGGCAGAGGCACAACTACAAATTTCAAAGCTCTTAAACATGAGAGCTATTCAAGAGGTACCTTCTCACAAACAAGGTCAAGGTTTTTATTCAAGGCTTTTTCTGGTACCAAGGAAAGGAACAGACTGGAGACCCATTTTGGACTTATCCATCCTAAACACATTTCTACTCGTACCAAAACACATTTCTACTCGTACCAAAATTCAAGATGCTCACATTACAGCAACTTCTTCCCATGCTGGGCAAGGAGTTTTGGCTGGTAACATTGGACCTCAAGGAGGCATACCTGCATGTCCCAATCAGACAAAGCTGCAGAAGATACCTCAGATTTCTTGCAGGTTCAATCCACTATCAATTCTATCAATTCTCTGCATTGCCCTTTGGCTTATCTACTGCGCCCAGAGTATTCACAAAGTGCCTGGCATCAGTGATTGCCTACTGCAGACTTCAAGGGATACAAATTTACCCTTATTTGGATGACTGCCTGATCCAAGCGGACAGCAAGCACATACTTCTGGAACATCTGACATGTGACACTACTATTGCATGCCCTGGGATACACAATCAACAGAGAAATCAAGGCTAACACCATCTCAGAAAATAACCTTCCTGGGTGCCAACTTGGACACAAACACCCAGATGGCCTATCTTACGCCAGAAAAACAAGGGCAACTATCTCAGTACTTCAAAATACTAGCAAAAATCACCAGGCTTACTGCAAGGAAAATCCTGCAGGCTCTGGGATTCATGGCGTCTTGCATCCTTTTAATCCCATGTGCAAAGCTGCATATGAGGAAACTTCAATGGTACCTAAAAAACCTATGGTCTCAACAGTCACAGTTTTGAAACAATTCTACCAATAATCCCATGTTTGCAAAAGGAATTTCTATGGTGGGCCCAAGCATGTCAAGCAAACGCAGGCCTCCCATTCTGCAAGCCTCAAGCAGAGCAAGTTATCACAACAGACTCCTCAGATTACGCTTAGGGGGCGCACATGACGGACAGGTGCATCCAGGGCAAATGGTCCCAAAAAGAAAAGCACCTCCACATCAATCAAAAAGAAATGCTAGTAGTAATAAATGCAATTACAGCTTTCAAGGACTTCCTGCATCCAGGGCAATTACTCATAAGAACAGACAACACCATAGTAATGTGGTACATAAACAAACAAGGAGGAACACATTCATACCCCTTGTACAGACTAGCCATGACCCTTTGGAACTTGGCTCTGGAATGGCAAATCGAACTTCAAGCACAGTACCTGCCAGGATTGGAAAACACACTGGCAGACTAAGCAGAAATATGACAGATCCACACGAATGGAAGTTACATCCGCAGGTGTTTGCAGAAATAACCCAAGTGTGGGGGAGGCCAGACATAGACCTTTTTGCCTCCCACAGGAATCATCAATTGGAAAAGTTTTGTTTGAGGACCTTTCATCCAAAGGCCTGGAGAGTGGACGCCCTTTCATTCAGTTGGACAGCATGGACAGTTTACGCATTCCCACCTCTGCCTCTTCTGCCCAAGGTACTTTTGAAAGCAAGAGCAGACAGACCGAAGATGATACCGATTGCTCCAGATTGGCCAAGGAAACACTGGTACCCATTGCTGAGGAGCCTAACACATACTCCTCCCTGGTCCCTGCCTCTAATGCCACTTCTACTGACTCAGCACAGTTACAAAACTCTCCAGTCAGCTGAAAGCACTCAATCTCGCTGCATGGAAAATTCCTCATCACAACAGACCCTACTCTCTAAGGAGGTGCAGGATGTCATTATGGAGGCCAGAAGACCATCAACTAGAAAAGCTTATTCCGCAAAATGGAAGCGGTTTTGTTCTTGGAATGCGAAAAAAGGCCAGGACACTAGAAAACTGAACTTGCCTCAGCTATTACAATATCTAGCTGAGCTGCTGAACAGTGGACTTTCATTTTCTTCCATAAAAATCCATGCCTCAGCTATTTCTGCAGAATACAACACGGATCCTCCTTTATTTTCTCACCCACTTTTACGACAGTTCCTCAGAGGGGCTAAGAATATTAGACCACCAAGGAAACAACCAATACCAGCCTGGGATCTTAATTACATACTAGAAAAATTAACATTGCCTCCTTTTGAACCAGCTGTCTCAACAGATTTGCAATATTTGTCCTGGAAAACTGCCTTCCTTCTAGCTATCACTTCAGCTCGTAGAGTTTCGGAGTTACAGGCCCTCATGGTGGTGCAGCCCTTTCTCATTTTCCATCAGGACAGGGTCTCCCTTCGTACCAACCCATCATTTATGCCTAAAGTGGTACCTAGGGTAGCTTTAAATCAAGCCATACACCTTCCTACCTTTTACCCCAATCCTCAAAACAAAGGGGAAAGGCTGCTACATTCCTTAGACATCCATAGGCAGCTACGTTACTATTTGGACAGAACAAAGTCCTTCGGGAAATCAGAACAACTCCTTGTGTCCTATGCTGTAGGGGCTCAAGGGAAGCCAGTTTCCAAGCAGACTATTTCAAAGTGGATAGGCCACTGCATTCGGTTTTGTTATTCCTATCATGTGAAATCTGTTCCTACAGGTATCAGATCACACTCCACCAGGGCCACAGCTACCTCTACAGCCTTTCTCAGAGGAGTTCCTACCAAAGATGTTCTGGAGGCAGCCACTTGGAGTTCTGTGCATACCTTCACAAAACACTACCACCTGCCCTTATATTCCAGAACAAGAGCAGGCTTTGCCACTGCTGTTTTGCAGGGCATTCTGGCTCAACCCAGTTCCTCCTAGTACCTACCACCCTGTGCGTAGCTTTGGGATTCTACCCATCTGATTACTGCAGCTGTATGCATGATGAACATAGTACAGTTTTGTACCTACCATAAATGTAGATGTTAGTGCTAATATAGCTGCAGTACAGGTTTCCCTCCCTCCTTCCCCACTTGGTAAAGGCATGGGACCTAACAACCTCTTCATACAGCCTGACTGGGTTATCCTTCTAAGGTTTATTTGCTTGCAACCACTGTTTTTGGATTATATTGCATTACATGTATACGCATATAAGCATAATTTATGTATTGCCTTCTTTTGGGGGGCACCTGACATCTGGGGCAAGAAAGACTGAAGAACATGGCGTCGGCTGTGTCTTATATACTCTGGCCTCAAGACTGAAGAACATGGCGTCGGCTGTGTCTTATATACTCTGGCCACACTGACGTCGGAAGAGAAAGCGACGACAACAGACGCCGGACCAAGACTTCGGAATTCGGCCGACCGAGGGACCGCCTGATGGCAGAAAACCCATCTGTGATTACTGCAGCTGTATTAGCACTCTAACATCTACATTTATGGTAGGTACAAAACTGTACTTTCTGTGCATACCTTCTCCAAGCACTACCACCTACCATTATACTCCAAAACTAGAGCAGGCTTTGCCACTGCAGTCTTACAGGGCATCCTGGCTCCTCCTAGTTCCACCTAGTGCCTACCACCCCTTTTTTAGCTTTGGGATTCTACCCATCTGTTATGACTGCAGCTGTGTATGCACGATGAACATAGTACAGTTTTGTACCTACCATAAATGTAGAGGTTAGAGTGCTAATACAGCTGCAGTCCAGGTTTCCCTCCCTCCCTCCTTCCCCTCTTGGGACAGGTCTATTGGCCAACACCTCCTCATACATCCTGATTGGGGTATTCATTTATGGTGTATTTGCTTGCAACTACTGTATTTTGATTATTTTGCATTGTTTTATTACACAGATTTATGTATTGCCTTCCTTCTTGGGGGCACCTGACATCTGGGGCAAGAAACTGAAGAAAATGGCGTCGGCTGGTTCTTTTATACCCCTGTCGCACTGACGTCAGGGAAGAAGCGACGACAACTGATGCCGGACCTAGACTTTGGAATTCGGCCGACCGAGGACCCGCCTGATGGCAGGAGAACCCATCTGTTATAATTGCAGCTGTATTAGCACAACATCTACATTTATGGTAGGTACAAAACTGTACTTTCGTGAGAGAGAGCATAGCAATAAATAGCTTTCTTTATTGGAATGCAGCAGTTCTATCGCTCATTGTCAAGACAACTTTGCACCGTTGGCTTTACTTTTAGGTAAAAAAAAAAAAAAACCCTCAATTTTCAAGCGTTCTCTACATAGAGCAGAGCAACTAGATAGCTTTCCTTATTGGTAAGCAACAGTGTATACTCTCTTCTAATAGTTATTATACTACAATGACTAGATTTCTTTAATAGAAAGCAAGAGATGTACAAACTAGTTCAGTTAACGAATTACCACCTGTGTCATTAGCTCACTATGGTCGTGTTTACTTGAGGACAGAGCACAATGTATGAAGAGTTTTGCGGCATACCGGGATTGAAGTTTTCTAAAGCTGCGTACCCTGTTGGGGATCCTTTTTTCTTGCTCTAACCGATGTCAGAAAAAGTTATTTGTCTCGCATGTGGAAAGCAAATACACAGACTTTCATTCGTCACTTAGGCCCAGACCACTATGTCCCTCGCTGTTGCATTTGTGCTTTGTTCAACGCCAGAACGGTCGTCAGGCCCTTTTTGTAGCTAGATATTTTAACTGTCCTCAATTCTGATATGGCTTTGGTAAGCCATCCGACTGCAGATCTTCTGAAAAAATGTAAGGATAAAGACTGACCACACAGGTCCAGACCTACCGACGATGCTTCCGTTATGCTAGTCGTCCGTTCTGTGGTCTTCAGTGAGGTGCTTTCGCACCCCCTGATGCTTTCTTCTCTGGATTTGCAGGCTGCTACAGAGACCCTTTCGGAGTCCGGTATGCCGCAGAGCTCTTCAACCAAGGATCCTGCGATCATCTCTACCTTGGATGGGTCCGTAGCCGCTGAGCAGGCACCGGCTTCTGAGGAAGTACTTCGCACTACCGATTCTCGACCCACTTATTTCTCTACTACCATTATTTCGAAAAATAGAGTTTCTAAGGCCCAGGGTATGAACCACGCCCAAGAAACTCACCCAATCTCAGGCAAGTGCTTCCTTGCCTCAGTCTCAAATGCTTAAAATGGCTGAAGACCTTATAATGCTGATCAGGGGAAGCCAAGCCACCCCTTCCAAAAGAAATCTGTCCCCAGTAGTTTTATCTGGACAGGAGTCTGACTCTGCATCTGAATATGAAGACCTGCAACCTTGTCTGATTATGAGGATTCTGATGCAGAGGAATCTGTTCCTTCTGCCACTCCACCTGAAGACTTTTCCTTTGAGGAAACCCTTCATACTTTAAGGGAGCATTTCCAGTGGGAATGTCAGGACTGCCCTCAGTCTAAAGAGACTCTGAGAATTCTTAGATCTTCCACAGCAGGCACCTGGCCATTCCTCTTGTCCTGAATGTTGTGGTTGTTTTCATGGAATCTAGTTTGACCCCTGGCACCCTCCTTCCTGCTCCCAGGTAACCTGACAGGTATTCGTCCCTGACTCGTGCAAATTTCTTCAAAAATCCTATTGCTGACCCTGAGGTTATTTCTCAAGGACCTTAAGGAATTAAAGCAATTTCTGCTAAGCATCCCACCCCCTCAGATAGGGATTCCCGAGCAGTAGACAGATGAGGGTAAAAAATTTATACCCCTCTGCTATCAGAGCACTAAATTGTCAATTCCATATGCTAAAATTTCAGCAACATACCATGGACCTCATGAAACAGATATACGTTCCTGCTTGCGCAGAATCTAAAGTTACAAGAGTTGAATTGATGCATTCTGCAAGTCTAGTAACTAAGCACACCTTACTGTGGTTTTGACGCCCTAGAAGCTTCTTACAGGGCAGCAGTCACCAGCCCTGTCCTTAGAAGGCATGCTTGGCTTAAGGAACAACCCTTGCCGGACCATGTCCAGTCTAAGTTATTAAATGCACCCTTGCACAAAGACAACTCATTTGGCACCAAGGCGAGAGGTCTTAAAGATGGAAGAGAGCTAACTCTATGCAGACAGTTAAGTATTTCCTACAGGTCCAGCTACCCAGGTTCAGTAGGCATTGCCCCTCCAAGCATTGGTTCTTTCCTGCCCCCTCCAGACCCACCAGACAACTGCCACAGGGAATGCAGAGATCAAAGCAATGGAGTTCCTCCACTTAAAAACCAGGGAGTGCAAAGCCACCCCCTTATGGTAAGAACTTAAAAATACTCCACTTCCTCCCTCTGCCCACCTGCACCTGCCCCTAGGAAGAAAACTCTCCTTCCACATAAGCACCTGGGCCACTATTACCAATGACTGCTGGGTCCTCAACAGTGTCCCAGTGATGCAGATTTTCTTTCCACACACTCCCAACCCCAAAAGGGTTTCCAGATCTTCCAAACCAGTGGGCAGAGGCCAAAAAGTAAGTCCTTTCCCGGCTCTCTCTCTGAGCAATAGAGCACGTTCCTGCAGAACAGATTGGCCAGGGTGTCTACTCCAGGCTCTTTCTGGTACCCAGAAAAGAGTGCACCTGGCACCCCATCCTCTGTCTATTCTAATCACCTTCTTGGTGATACCAAAATTCAAAATGCTCGCCCTCCAGCAGCTATCATCTATGCTTTCCATGAATGCTTGGCTAGCCACCCTAGACCTAAGAGGCCTACCTCCACTTCCCAGTCAGGGAATCATGCAGGGAATATCTACATTTCAGGGCAGGATCTCTGCACTTTCAGTTCTCTGCGCTTCCCTTTGGCTTATCTACTGCTCCCAGAGTTTTCACAAAATGTCTGGCTCCTGCAATTCTTTTTTGCAGACAAAGAAACCTACAAATTTACCCATACTTAGATGACTGCCTGATTCAGACAGGAAAAGCTGCTCAAGCAGCTGACCTTTGTAAGTCCCTACTGACCTCTCCCTAGGGTACACTGTCAACGAAAAGAAATCCAAACTAGTACCCACCCAAAGGATTATATTCCTGGGAGCAAGCCTGGACACAGCATCCCAGATGGCATTCCTTACACAAGAAAGGCAAACTTACCTGACAGCATACTTCTCTCAGCTTGCCACCAGTCCCCAGTTATCCGCAAGGAAAATCCTGCAAGCTCTGGGGTTCATGGCATCTTGCATTCTACTCATTCCATATGCCAGACTGCATATGAGGAAACTTCAGTGGTACCTAAAAAGCCTTTGGTGTCAACACACTCAAGACCTGGAAACTTATACCAATGATACCTTGGCTAAGGAAAGATTTTCTTTGGTGGGTAGCAGCATGCTACCGCGACAAGGGACTACCTTTCTCACCTCCCCCGCCACCCAGACCCTCACCACAGACTCATCAGACTATCCCTGGGGTGCACACCTTAATGGCAGGTGCATACAGGACTAATGGAACCCACAGCGAATACATCTGCACATCAATCAAAAAGAGATGTTAGTTGTCCAGCACGTATTGACAGCTTTCAGGCCCCTTCTCTCCCCAAGAGCTCTCATGATCAAAACAGAAAACTGTTACATCAACAAGCAGGGAGGGACTGGCTCCTACCCTCTATGCAGGCTTGCCATGACCCTTTGGCACACAGCCTCAGCCATGCAACTACACCTGTTAGCACAATTCCTACTAGTCTCTTTAATCTCTCTGGCAGACAACTTAAGCAGAAATCTTCTAGACCCACGCGAGTGGCAGCTAGACCAAAGAACCTTCGCCCTAATAACTCAGAAATGGGGCGCCTTGAAAGTCTCCCTCTGCTTCCCACTCCAACCATCAGCTGAGCAAGTTCTGCATGAGGGAGCCTCACTGCAGGGCCTGGAAAGTGGATGCCCTATCCTTCCCCTGGGTCAGCCTCTCCAGTCTGTGCATTTCCCCTACTACCTCTCATTACCAGGGGTACTGCTCAAAGTAAGGGAGGACAGTTCTGATTGCTCCAGACTGGCCTCGCCCGCACTGGTACCCACTGCTGCACAGCCTGTCCTCACTGCCACCATGGCATCTCCCGGAAACCCCAACCCTCCTGACCCCACAGGAAAGAATTCATGCATCCCCAATTGCAGACCCACAATTTGCCAGCCTGGCTTATTTCTTTACCATTGATCAAGCTACCAATCTCAGTAAACGGGTTCTAGATATCTTACGTGAGGCTAGATGCCATAGCACTAGAAATTCTTATGCTGACAAATGGAAAGGGTTCTGTACCTGGATATAGGCTAAGGGAGCTGATACGGCACAGCCCTCCCTATCTCTCATCCTGGATTCCCTAGCTGACCTGCTACACAGTGGTCTCTCCTTTTTTCCTCCATTAAAATTCATGTCTCTGCTATATCTGCTCACTTCAACACTGAGCACCCGCTTTTCTCACACCCTTTTATCAAGAAGTTCCTAAGAGGGGCTAGCAACTGGAGGCCACCCAGAAGAGCACCTACCCCAGCTTGGGACCTAAACTTTGTGTTGGAAAATCTCACCCTGCCCCCTTTTGAACCAGTATCTTCTGCAGAGTTAGTTTCTCTTGGAAGACTGCCTTGCTTCTGGCAATCACTTCAGCCAGAATAGCATCTGAGCTACAAGCATTCATGGCTTTAAAGATCTTCATCATCCATGCTGACAGGGTGTCCCTCAGGACTAACCCATCCTTCATGCCCAAAGTGGTGTCCAGTGTGGCTCTCAGCCAATCCATTCATTTGCCCACCTTTTTTCCTAACCCACAAAACAAGGGGGAAAGAATCCTGCACACTCTAGATGTGCACAGACAGCTCAGATTCTATCTAGACAGGACTAAATCATTCAGAAAGACTGGTCAATTGCTAGTCTGCTTTGCTGCAGGGGCAGAGGGCAAAGTCCTATCCAAACCATTTATAAGTGGATAGCACATTGCATCCATTTCTGTTACAAGCAACACAGGAAACCTCCCCCTAAGGGGGGTCAGAACTCTACCAGAGCAGCCTTCACCTCTGCAGCTTTCCTCAGCGTCCCCACCAGGGACATCCTGGAGGCTGCCACATGGTCATCTGTTCACACCTTCACCAAGCGTTACCACCAGCCTATCTTCTCCAAATCCAGGGCAGGCTTTGCCACTTGAATCTTGCAGGGCATTCTAGCAAGCCCCTAGTCGTCTTGACTGCCTCCACCCTTTTCCTCAGCTTTGGGAATCAACCCAAATGTGATGACTGCAACAGTAAAACTCTTAACATAGTACAGTTGTGTACACTTACCATAAATGTAGATGCTCGAGTGTATTCACTGTTGCAGTCCTGGTTTCCCTCCCTCCACCCCCTTTTCGCTCTCCTTACATGGAACTTTTTGGTATTTACTTTCGACTGGTGGGGTTCTTCCATATCCTGGATCCCACTTGGGGGCTCCTGACAGGGCAAGAAATGGCATCTGCTGCCTTACTTTATACTACTGACCTAACGTCAGTCCTGAAGCGACAGCAGCCAACGCAGAAATACTAAGCCTCTGGTATTCAGGCTGGCTGAGGGCTACCCTGACAGGGATAACCCAAATGTAATGATTGCAACAGTGAATACACTCTTAACATCTACGTTTATGGTAAGTGTACACAACTGTACTTTCCTTTAAAGGGTTTTGGGTTAAATGTAATCTCCAGGGCAGTGGCTGGTTTCCTTGCTATTCTGAAGGGCTTAAGTCAGTCTTGATCCCAGCAGGGAGCCAGTTTACCTGACATTACCAACTTTGATGCTTATCCCAATGCATGACTGCAGCAGTGAGACTCACAAAGAATGTAGTGCATTTCTGTTGGCACACATTGTGTTGGTCCTTTTTTTGCATCCCTTTATTTCTTCTGTTAAGGGCACATAGACTGGGATGAGTACCCTACTCTCCCTTTTCTTCCTTTGTCTGTTGCTGAGGTGTAAAACTGGTACATAACTATGAGGCAAGGTGATGTCAGGTCTGCTATTGACAAAGCTCAGTCATGCCAGACAACTCTCATCCTTAATGTTATGACTGCAACTGTGACCACAGTAATATGGCAAGTGGCCTACACAAGTGTAGTTAAGTTCTAGGTCCCCTGAGTTGTACTTTCTAGTGTTAACTTCAGTTTTCTTTTTTAAATTGCAGTTCTGCCACAACAACAAAAAAGCTCAACGTTATTTACTTCATGGTTTTGAATGCGTGCTTAGTATGCATCCAGCTCAACTGCTTCCCAAAGTTCCACATATTCTGAATGCAATGTATGATGCAGACCTTCTAGACGAGGATGTGATCTTCAGTTGGATGGAAAAGGTATGCATGTTAAGTTTACTGTGTACCCCCAGTGTGTGTGGTTGATATATGGAGTACACTGAACTGAAATGTTTTTGTAAGTTGTAGCAGTAAAGCGGTTGCAGATTAAAATGTATGTATACTTTTTAATTACAAGCTGGAGCTGTCAAGTAAAGTTTAAGATTGCTGGTGGTGAGTCGTACACAAATGTCAGGTATGTAATACTGAACAGTCGCTAGGTGATTTCCATTGGCAGATTCAATAGTAACAGTTAAAGGAGAATTCTGCTCAACATGTGGTAACTTAGTCACAAAATACGACTGCCCCTTGTGTTTAGTAGCCCCAAAATTAATTTTTTTCAGTAAAATAGTTTTGTCTTTGCGTTTTTCCAAGTATCAGTTGATGTCCTCCTTATTCCTATGTTGCAGTATTCTTGTTGGATTTCCTGCCCTTAGGCGACTTACGTCAGCTGTTATACAAAAGCTTCAGCTTGGCTGTTGCACCTGCGTGGGACGTCACAATAAGGCCATAAACCAGGGGCCTTAAATGTGATGTCTGCACGTGCAATCTCCAGAACTTTTCAGCCACAGATGACCGCATCGTGTGTTTGCTCCTTTTCTTCAGACATCTGAATAAAGCTAAGTAAACCAGTTTTTGATTTTTCATATCTGATTTGTTGCTTAGGCTTGTTTTTTTGTAGCAATTTATAGTCTGTCGGGTAAAAAGGGAAATGCAAATGCGGGCTCCATATATCTCATAAGGACACCCCTGATAGGTGTGTTTTTTGCTTAGGTCAGGAGCATGGTCATTCCACTTGCTCAATTTGTCAATAGTTTGTACCAAAGACCCTGCACAGCTGTCTGGCCACACTTAACCTCTACTTAGAAAACCAGTGCCTTAAGTGGTTAGCCTTGAGAATGGATCCTGCCGCATCAGAACCTCTGTGCAAGAGGCCCAAGTTTCCTAGGCCTTCGCCTGCCACTCAAGACGCCCTGCCAGCTGCCGATTTAGGAGCTGAAGGGTGCTCGGCATATCAGTCAAATCCAACTACCTTTGGGGAAGCTGTTAGCCGACCGGCGCATCCACAGAGCCAATCCAGACCCCAACTACTGTCGCGGGGGAACCGCAATCTGTTGAGCCTCCGATAGGGATCCCGACTTCGGATACGGTTCCTAACAAACCTGATTCCAGGCCTGTTCCAATGTCCACCCCAGCTAAAAGAAACAGAAAACCAAGCGTGCCTCTTCACTGCAGAGGGCCTACCTGATTGGCAGTCCTTCACTTCTTCCTTGATGCAGTCCTTTATGGCCCTTAGGCCTTCAGCCTCATCGTCCACTACGCTACCTTTACTCAGCCTTAGGCCTGCTTCAGGGCCCCCCCCAACATCTCTAGATAGGGATGAAGAGTATGATGCATCATTTTCCTCCTCAGAGGACTCCCATCTTACACCTCCCAAATTGCTTCTCCCCAGCAGTATTCTACTGATGAGGAATCTATTGAGGGGTATTCATTCCGAGGATATTACATTTGGTGAGACCATCACCAAGATGAAAGACCTATTTCAAATCGGATACCTCACAAATGTCTGATACCCAAGAGGTATTTTGAGCTTCAGGTGGAATCCCCCTCTGCTGTTCCTCCAGTTCTGCCTGCATACCTGGATGCCTTTAATTCTGCATCTAAGTCCCCAGACTCTCAGCCATCTGCCCACAAGTGACCAGATTGCTTTTACAAGGTGCCTGTCTAGCAGAAATTCTTAGTCAAACCACCCTTGGCAGACCCAGCAGTGATTGCCACCTACCCTGATAAGCAATCCAGACTCCTTCCCTCCGCCTCACTCCTACCCACTGATAGCAAATCCATGGATAGGATTGGTAAGAAGATATACACCACCTCCACATTTGGCTTTCAGAGCCATTAACTGTCACTCACTTGACTAAATATGCTCTGGACTTGCCATCTCAAGCCTCCACCATGATGGCCTTTGTCACTTACAGCCCCATTAAGGCTGACATCTCCTCCAAATGTTCTATGGCTACACAAGTAGCCAGACACACTATTAGATGCAGCTATGATGCTGCAGAAGCATCTGCTCGCTCTGCAGCATTTGCTTATCTTCTCAGAAGATACTCTTGCCTCCGACTTCAGAATCTTCGAGAAGACCAAGTCAAAGATCTTGGATACCCCCTGGATCACAATTTCCTCTTTGGAAAACTATCTGCAGATCTTTTTAATAATCTGCAAGAAAAAGGTAAATTGCAGGACATAAAACATTTATTGGTGTCCCCATTCCCAAGTACTACAGAAACTGTCTAAATCCACCTTTGTAAGACTAAACCCTACCCAGATGGGTTCTTCCTCTTCCAGATCTAGAAGAGGTGCTAGAAGATGCACCATGTCCAGACCTGCTGCCCTGCATCCTCAGCCTAGACTACCCTTTCAGGACAGAGGAGGCCCCAACAATGCGTGACCGCTTTGCCCCTCTTCCACTCTGCACACCTTTCTCACTGCTTCCCGTTCTGGCAAACCATAACCTCGGACCATTGGGTGCTGTCTAGAATAAGAGGGATATTTCATCTCCTGGAAAGAAAAACCACCCATGAGAGGCACCCCCCCCCCCCCCAAAAAAAAGCATCTCCTTCCGCAGGTCCTGACAGACCTACTGAATCTGGGTACAGTAGAACCTGTTCCCTCAGGACAGGAAGGAAAGGTTTTCTACTCTAGTCTCTTCCTGGTTCCCAAGAAAGACAGCCATTGGAGACTCATCTTAGACCTCTCCTTCCTAAATCTTTACCTTCAAGTGCACACTTTCAAAATTGTCACTTCCTACCCTATCCTTTGTACCAGCCAAGGCTTTCATGGCCACCCTGGACCTAAGAGGCCTACCTATCAAAACTTCTCACAGAAGGTTCCTGCGTTTCTCTGGGCCCTCCTCTCATTTACAGTTTACTGCATTGCCCTTTGGTTTGTCCACTGCCCCCCCAGTGTTCACAAAATGCCTGGCCATTGCCTTCTGCAGAACTTGGTAAATTCAGATTTACCCCTATCTGGACAACATCCTTATACTGCAGTCAAAACATACCCTATCAAATCATCTGCACTTCATGTCCCCTTCTGCAGTGTCTAGGGTTCACTCACTTCCAAAATCCTCCTTGAATCCAGACCAAGGCAAGATTTTTCTGGGTTGCCGAATCAGATTGGACAAAATGAAGCCCTCCCACAGGACAAGGTCCCTCTCCCTGACCTCCCACTTCAAGGAGCTGCTACACTGTCAGGCAATAACTGCAAGGCAATTCCCTTTGACTCCTGGGCTTAATGACCGCAACCATCGCTAAGATTCCAGTGGCCAGAATGCATCTGCACAAGCTACAGTGGTACCTCCAGAAACGTTTGGTCCCAGCTCCTGAATCACTTGGAACCAGTCCTCTTCCTTCCTTCCTTGTCTAAAAAAAAAACAGCTGGTGGATCCAACAAGTCCAGCTAAACACTGGGCTTCCACTTCAGCCTACCCCCACCAAGTAATGCATATACAGATGCCTCAAATTCAGGTTGGGGAGCAACAGTGGCATCTTACAGGGTTCAAGTAAACTGGCACCCTCCTTGAAGGCTAAACACATCAATGTCAGAGAAATGACAGCAGTCGTCTTAGCTCTAAAATCCTTTACCCCTCTGCTTCTACCAGGGGTGGTCCTAATAGTAACCAGCAATACCACTGTAATGTGGACCTCAACAGGGAGGGACAAAGGCATATCAGCTGTGCAGACTAACCCTGCTGATATGGGATCTAGCCTCTCGACACAACTTGTTCCTGCAGGCAGCCTAAATCCCCCCGCATGACAACAATGAAGTAGATCTAAGCAGGACATACTCTCCACAACATGAATGCGTGCTGGACAGGGCAGTCTTCCTAGATGTAGTCCACTGGTGGAGCACTCCTCAAATAGACCTGTTCGCCTCCCCCAGAACAGGCAGCTGCAGACCTTCTGCTCCAGGACCCTACTCCCCTCTAGCCTGGAGAGTAAACGCTTTCAATGTCGTCTGGGAAGGGAAGTTTCTTTATGCCCCCTTCCACTAATTCAGAAAGCCTTCCTGAAAATCGGGAAGGACAAACCGAAAATCTTTAGCAACTCCCTACTGGCCAAGGCAGTACTGGTTCCTCCCTACCTCACAATCTAGCCAAGGGCAATCACTACAAGTTGCCCTACAAGGTGGACCTCCTGACACAAGAAAAAGGAGCTTTCCTCCACCCACACTTGGCAGATGTCCCTGACACTGTGGGTGATAAACTTTTGATCCCATTTAGACACCACTACTCTAGGATGTGCTTTCAGTCCTGAGGGAGGCCAGGAAACTTGCAAGAAAATCATACCTAGTTAAATGGGAAAGATTTACTAAGTGGTGTCTAGACAAGGGAAGGGACCCTTGCATTACAGAACCCTCCCTTAATTCTTTCTTGTATCAACTGATTAAAAAGCAAACTTTCCTGTTCAGTGAAAGTTCACTTTTCTGAAATATCAGCCTGCTTGCCTCTTGATCCTCCCTCACTAGCCAGGTTCGATGTAAAGCTCTTTAAAGGGGTGTTGCACACAGTAGGCCTCCAAAAAAAACCTATCCCTCCACCCTGGGACCTTAACGTCATCCTGGCAAAGCTTGCTCAACACCCTTTTGAACTTGCTGGAACAGCTTCCCTTCAGATATGTACATGGGAAGCAGTCCTAGTGGCCATCACCTCAGCCAGAAGGGTTTCAGAGCTGCGGGCTTTTATAGCTTGCCCCCCCTACACTACGTTCCACAAAGGATCACCCTGAGAACTAACCCCTTTATGCCCAAGGTGGTCAGTGATTTGTCTCTAAACCAATCTATTCACCTTCCTTCCCTTTCCCACCAATGTAAGGGAGAGGATACTCCACTCCCTGGATGTACACAGGCAACTAAGATTTTACCTGGACAAAACCAAATTCATTACGAAATCTAAACTGTTTCCTTCCATCCCAGAGCATTGGGCAAGCAGTCTCCAAACCTTTGCATGTTGGATCAGGAAATCCATCTGTCTTTGCTACTCCCACCATGGGGGGAAAAAAACCCAGTGGAAGTAAAAGCCTATTCCACCAGGGCTGTGGCTGCCTCCAAGGCTTTCCTAAAAGGTCTGGACACGTCTTAACATTATGGAAGCAGCCACATGGTCCACTATCCACTCGCCAAACATTACAAGCTAGACCAAGTCTGCAGAGCACGTGAAGGATTTGCCCGGGCAATCCTACAGGGCTTTGTAGAATTCTCTTCTGCATCCGCCACCCTTTCATCCAACTAAGCTGTGATGCTTTCCCACAACAAGAATACTGCAACATAGGAATAGAAGGACTTAGAATAGTTGTGTAAAATCTTACCATAACCATAGATGTCCTTCTCTTCCATGTTGCAGTATTTCTTCAACCCTCCAATAACCCCCTCATCATTCAACTTTCATCCCAGCATCACCCTGGACCTGTCAATGCTAAGAAGGACCCCAGGGTCACATACCTGACACCACTGGCATCTCCTCCTACTGGGCCTTCTACTCTACCTGCTGAGCTTCAGGTTCTGAGGATTGTGTGTAGAAGTCCCATTTAAGGCCCCTGGTTTATGGCCTTGCATGTGACGTCCCATGCAGCTGCAACAGCCAGGCTGAAGCTTTTGTATAGGAGCAGATGTAAGAGTCGCTTGAGGGCAGGAAATCCCCACAACAAGAGGAGCAGATGTACGAGTCACCTGAGGGCAGGAAATCCCACAACAAGAATACTCCAACATGGAAGAGAAGGACATCTGTGGTAAGACTTTACACAACTATTTTATGTCCTGTTTGCATGTTGCAGTATTCATAACAGTAGGGAGCTGCTGCCAGCAGCGCCGCCTTCCGGACAGTATACCAAAATCTTGCTTCTGGAGGGTGCGACACATCCCTTGTCAGGGCTGTAAACCAACATAGGGTATAAAGGTGACATCTGCACGCACCATCCTCCAATTTCCCTCTGCAGTGAACACTGGACTCTGTTCGCCAGTTCCGAAAGCAGAACCGGCGACTGGCCTAGAAGAGGTTTCGTCGGCAGTTTTGGACATCGGATGCCTGTCCTTATCCTTGTGTTTATGAACTGCTGTAGTCTGTTCTGACGGCATTGTATAATTGAACCTTCGGCCAAAGTAGTGCAAAGCAAAATCAAAACGTCGTTTTATAGTGCGTTTGTTAAATCTGGCACAAAACCGACTAGTGACGTCGTGATCAGGGCCTAGGCATGGAATACAGTAAGAGTGGAAGTCCTTATGAGGTATTCGCTTCCCACAAGAAATACAATTAACTTTTTCTGACATCGTCTGAGGCAAGAAAAATGTTTCCCCAATGCGGTACTTAGCCTTATTGAAGACTTTGGATCTGAAATTCGACTTCGAAAATCGAGTTGGCCGACCGGCACTTACGAACTGCTTTTGCTTCGGGCACCGCACAGCAAGAAAGACTGAAGAAAATGGCGGATGCATCTTATATACCCCTGGCGCACTGATGTCAGGGAAGAAGCGACAGCAACAGGCGCCGGACCAAGACTTTGGAACTCTGGCCGACTGCAGGACTGCCTGACGCAGGATAACTCAAGTGTAATGACTGCAGCAGTGTGAACACACTACATTTATGGTAGGTACAAAACTGTACTTTCTCTACTGAGATCCATTTGGAGTCAGAGATGCTTCAGTTATGGAACCCGCGGATATCTCTACCTTGGATGGGTCCGGAGTCGCTGTGCAGGCACCAGCTTCTGAGGGTGTTTTCAGGCCTACAGATTTCTATATTAGACCAGCGCCATCTTCAAAACTAAGGCCAAAATCTAAATCTGTCTAATAAACAGATGCCTGGGCCATATGTGCAGGCCCCTGTGCCTAAAAAAAACAATCAGAATGGCTGAAGATTTAATTACTCTGATCAGGGGTAGCCAACCCCCTCCTAAGAGGCCTAGGCAGGACATTGATTATGAATCTTCTGAACAGGATTCTGTTTCTTCTGACTCTTCTAATGAACAGGATTTGTCTATACCTACTTATGAGGATTCTGATGCTGAGATTCCATTCCTTCTGCTTCTCCCACTGAGGATTTTTCTTTTGGGGAAACTTTACATACCTTAAGGGAGCATTTCCACTGGGAAAGTCAGGATTTCTGAGGGATTTTCTTCCACAGCATAGGCCTTTGGCTGTACCTCCTGTTCTAGACATTGATGTTTTTTCAGAATCTAGTATGGCTCCTGATTCTCTGCCTCCAGCTCCATGTAAGCCAGAGACGGATACTAAAGGGTTCCCGACTCCCACAAATTCCTTTTCAAAAACCCTATTGCAGATCCTGAAACCATTTCTCAGGGTCCCAAGGGCATTAAGGCTTCTACTGCTAAAAATCCTACCTCTTCTGATAGAGATTCCAGGGCGCTGGATAGATGAGGTAAAGAAGGTTTATACTTCTACAACCTTGGCAATCGGGGCTTTAAATTGTCAATTTTATATGCTTAAATATCAACAGCATATCATGGGACTGCTTAAACAGTGGAAAATAAAGATTTATAGGATTTATTGCATTCAGCTGAACAAGTTGGAAAACATACTTTGCAATGTGGTTTTGATTCTTTGGAGGCCTCTTGCATGGCTGCTGTAACTAGGTCTGTGCTAAGAAGGCATGCTTGGCTCAGAGCAAACTCTGCCTGATCATGTTAAAGCAAAATTTATTAAAGGGGTTGGGAGGGTGGCTTAATGGCTAAAGTGTTTGTCTTACAAACACAAGTTGCAGGGTTTGAGTCTCACAAGGGATAATTGGCTAGGCTTAATGGCTTGCAAGGGCAGTTTAGTAGTAAACTATGAACCTATGAATGCTCCTTTACAACAGGACAATCTATTTGGTAGCAAGGCTGAAGAAGTTTTAAAGATGGAAGATAAAGCTAAATCTATGCAAACTGTGAAATATTTCTTACAAGTGCAACCTCCAAGATTTAGTAGGCGCTGGCCTATTAAGAACTGGTGCTTTCCAGTACCTTCGAGAGCCACTCAAGTCAAACCTAGACATTCCAAAGGCTCCAGGTTTCAGTCACAAGGGACTTTTAGAACAAAACAATGGGGTGCCTCCACCTCCAAATCTGGAAACAAGGCACCTCCCTTTGGTAAACTGTCTCAATGACTTCCCTCTACACTCACCAAGCACTTGCCTTTTAGCCACCCCTTTGGGGGGAAACTGGCACTTCATGCAAGAAACTGGCAACTTATAACCCAGGACAAATGGGTTTTAAATATAGTATCCCAGGGATACAGATTTCATTTCCACACGTTGCCAATCCCAAACTGATGGCCAGACCTGCCCCCAATTCAGTGGGCAGAGACCCAGAAAAAGTTCTGTCCCTCATGAACATGGGGGGGGGGCTAAGGAAAAGGGACAAGGTTTCTATTTAAGACATTTCCTGATGCCCAGAAAAGCCAAATCATGGCATCCAATTCTGGACTTAACTACTCTAAACACCTTTCTGGACATTCCAAAATTCAAGATGCTGACTTCAACAGTTACTTCCTATGCTTGGCAAATATGCCTGGGCTTACCTGCATATCCCAATCAGGGAGTCTTGCAGAAGGTACCTCTGCTTCAAAGCAGGCTACTTGCATTACCCGTTCTCTGCACTGCCCTTTGTGAAGACCCTGGGCGCAGTAGACAAGCCAAAGTGCCTGGCTACAGTAATTGCATTTTGCAGGCAAAGAAATATTCAAATGTTTCCATACCTGGACGGTTGTCTAATTCAGGTAGAGAACAAGGACATTCTTCTGAAGCATCTGGCATTTGTAAAAAGGGTTCTAACTTGTCTAGGGTGCACCATAACCGAAAAGAAATCACAACTGTACCCTCTCAAAATATTACATTCCTGGGTGCAAGCTTGAACGCAACTGCCCAGATGGCTTACCTTACGCCAGAAAAGCAAATTCATTTGATAACTTCAAACAGGTGGCCACAAAAACCCTGCTATCTGCAAGACAAATTCTGCAATCCTCTAGGTTCATTACCTCCTGCATTCTTCTAATTCCATATGCAGGACTGCATATGAGGAAACTTCAGTGGTACTTCAAAAGTTTAGGGAATCAACATTGTCGCAACCTGGAAACTATTATTCCCATCATACCTTGCCTGCAACTAGAGTTCCTATGGTGGGCAAAGGCCTGCCACCAAAACAAGGAACTGCCATTCACTTCACCCCCTGCCGCCCAAACCCTAACTACAGATGCATCAGACTATGCTTGGGGGGGGGGGGGGGGCTCATCTGGCAGGGAGTGCATTCAGGGCAAATAGAGCCCAAATCAAATGCACCTTCATATCAATCAAAGATGAAAGCTGTACAGAATGCACGGACAGCCTTCAAGGACTACCTTCATCCAGGACAGTTAATGATACAGATAACACCACAGTTATATGGTACATAAACAAGCAGGGGGGGGGTACACATTCTTACCCCCTCTGCAGACTAGCCATGGCATTGTGGAACATAGCCTTGAGCTATCAAGTGAATCTACAAGCTCAATTCCTGCCAGGAAAACTACTGGCAGATGGACTAAGCAGAAACCTCATGGACCCACATGAGTGGAAACTTGAACCAAGGATTTTCAACATGTTGACAAGCAAATGGGGGCGCCCATATATAGACCTGTTTACATCCCCCTAGAACCATCGACTGGACAAATTTTGCACAAGGATTCCCCACAAGCTTGGAAAGTGGATGCTCTATCATTCAGCTGGAAAAACCTATCCGTTTATGCCTTTCCTCCTCTGGCTCTGCTGTCCAAGGTACTACTAAAGATCAAACGGGACAAGCCAAGGACTATTTTAGTTGCACCAGATTGTCGCCTCAAACATTGGTACCTACTCTTGCTCTGTCACGCTTGGCATCATGACACCTGCCTCAGACTCCTTCCCTGTTGTCTCAGCAGGAGAACATGATTCTGCACCCTCAACTGCAAACCCTGAACCTAGCAACCTGGCTAATTACCTTATCTGTCCTTTACCATCCCTCAGTAAATCAGCGGTGGTTGTCATTTTAGATGCAATGAGGCCTAGTGCTAGAAAATTTTATGCTGCAAAATGGAAAAGCTTCTGTGCTTGGAGTACATCTCAATTAATGAATGCAGCAGTGCCCAATTTACCTCAGATTCTACAATACTTGACTGATGCTTCATATAAGGGCTCGTCTTTTTCCTCCTCCCAAAATTCATGCCTCAGCCATTTCAGCTCATAGCACAGAGCCTCCCCTCTTCTCTCGCCCACTGCTCAAGCAGTTCCTCATAGGGTCTATAAATCTAAGGCCACCCAGGAGAGCTCCAACTCCAGCCTGGGATCTTAACTTTGTCTTGAAACTTACTCTTCCTCTTTTCAAGCCAGCTGCTACTGCAGATTTTTAATTTTTTTCCTGGAAAATAGCTTTCCTTTTGGCAATCACTTCTGCAAGAAGGGTGTCTGAATTATAGCTCTTTATGGCAGTGGAACCTTTTGTCATCTTTCATGCGGACAGGGTGTCCCTCGGAACCAATCCCTCTTTCATGCCCAAGGTGGTATCCAGTGTGGCTCTTAATCAGGCCATTCATTTGCCTACCTTTTTTCGTAACCTACAGAACAAAGGGGAATGGATGCTACACTCTTTAGATGTGCCCACAGTTTAGATTCTACTTGGACAGGACTAAACCTCAAAGGAAATCTGAACTACTGGTGGCATTTGCTGCAGGGACAGAGGGGAAAGCCATTTCAAAACAATTTCAAAATGGGATAGGCCACTATTTATTTCTGCTGTAAGCACCATGGAAAACTTATCCCACAGGGCATCTGACCCCATTCAACCAGGGCTGCATCTACCTCTACAGCCTTTCTCAGGGGCGTCCCTACTAGGGACATCTTAGAAGCTGCTACCTGGAGTTCTGTGCATACATTAACCAAGCATTATCATTTGCCAATTTTCTCTAAATCCAGGGCTGGTTTTGCCATTGCAGTTTTGCAGGGCCTTATAGCTGGTCCTAATACTATTTACATTCCTTCTCCCAACCATAGCTTTGGGAATCTTCCCAAATGTAATGACTGCAACAGTGAAATACGAAGAATATAGTACAGTTGTGTATACTAAATGTAGATGTTCGTGTTTTCACTGTTGCAGTCCTGGATGTTGTTTCTGTTTCACTGTTGCAGTCATTACATTTGGGTAATCTGCTGGCAGGTTGCCCTCAGTTGGCCTGATTAACAAAGTCTTGGGTCCTGCGTCTGTTGCTGTCCCTTCCATGATGTCAGGTAGTCAGGGGTATAAAACATGCAGCCGACGCCATTACATCAGTCTTTCTTGCCGTGCAGTAGCAGAAGCAGTTCGCAAGTGCCAGTCGGCAGACTCCTGAAATTTTCGTTTTCAAGTTTCAGAACCGAAGTCTTCAACTTAAAGCTAAGTACCCCGTTGGGGAAACTTTCTTGCTCCTTTCCAATGTCAGTAAAAGTTAGTAATTGCATTACTTGTGGAAAGCAAATACCTCAAAGATTTTCATTCGTACTGTATTCCTTGCCTAGGCCCTGACCACAACGTACCTTGCTGTTTTGTGCTTAATCATCACACTATCCATCTGTATATTTTTGCCTCTAAATATTTCTGTTCTCTGTTTAATTATCCAGAAATGTCTGTTAGCTGTCCGACTACCGGGATTACGAAAAAACAGAGAGGCTGCCGAGGTCCAAAACTGCCGACTACGCTTCTAAGCCAGTCGGCAGTTCGCCGGTACTCAGTGAGGCTGCTTTAGCGGCCCCTGATACCTGCTACTTCTGATTTGCAGGCCTCTACTGAGACCCATTCTGAGTCCGGTATGCCATGCGATACTTCAACTATGGAACCCACAGATGTCTCTACCTTGGATGGGTGTGGAGCCGCTGTGCAGGCACTGGTTTCTGAGGTTGTATTCAGACCTACATACTTGCATATTAAATCGACACTGCCTTCATTACTAAGGCCTAAATCTTCAACTATGTCTAAACTGACTCCCAGGCCACATGCTCAGGCCCCTATGCCTAACAAATGATGGCTGAAGATGTTCGTGTTTCACTGTTGCAGTCATTACTCTTGTGTTATCCTGCTGGCAGGCTACCCTCAGTCAGCCAGAATTCCAAAGTCTAGGTCCGGTGTCGGCCGCAGTCGCCTCTTCCCTGACATCAGTGCGCCAGGGGACTGACGCCATTTTCTTCAGTCTTTCTTGCCACGCGGTGCCCGAAGCCAAAGCAGTTCGCAAGTGCCGGTCGGCCCACTCCTGAGATTTTCAAATCCGAATTTCAGAACCAAAGTCTTAATTAAAGCCAAATACCCCGTTGGGGAAACTTTTTTTTTTCTTGCTCCAGACCAGTGTCAGAAAAAGTTAACAGTTGTATTTCTTGTGGGAAGCAAATACCTCATAAGGATTTTCACTTAGTATTCCTTGCCTAGGCCCTGATCACAACGTTGCTAGCTGTCGTTTTTGTGCTAGATTTAACCAACGCACTATCAAGCGTCTGTTCGATTTTGTATTTCATTACTTTGGCCGAAAATTTAATTATATAATGCCGTCGGACCAGCCGACAACCGGAGTTTACAAAAAAATGCAAGACGAGGAAAAGGATAGGCATCCAAGGTCCAAAACCGACGAAGTCTCTGCTAGGCCAGTCGCTGGCTCTGAGGTGCTTTCGCAGCCCCTGGCGCCCGCTACATACTCCCACGTGGAGCAGACTGGGCCTCTGGATGCTGAAGGTATTGGACACTCTGAAATCATTCCCTCAGATGGGTCCGGAGCCGCTGAGCAGGCATTGGCTTCTGAGTGTGTCTTCAGACCTACACGACAATATATTAAGCCATCTTCAGCTTCAAAGACTAAAGCAGCACTAAAGACAAACAAGTACAGCATTCTTCCAATCAGACTTCCATGCCTAAAAAACAGATGCTCAAAATGGCCAAAGACCTAATTACTTACATCAGGGGCTCCCATCCCCCTCCTGATAAGGGGCTCCCATCCCCCTCCTGATAAGAGGCCTAGGCAAGAGACAGAGTGATTCTTCTGATCAGGTTTCTATTTCCTCCGATTCCTCTTCTGAACAGGATTACTCCATGCTTCCTATGAGGATTCTGATGCTGAAGCTGAAGAATCCATTCCTTCAGCCTCTCCTCCTGAGGAGTTTTCTTTTGGGGAAATCCTGCATACCATGAGGGAGCATCTCCACTGGGAGAGCCAAGATTATTCTGAATCTAAGAAAAGGCTCAGACTTCAGGGTCCCAAGGGTGTTAAAGCTTCCACTGCAAAAAACCCTGTCCCCTCTGATAGGGATTCCAGGGCTCTAGACAGATTTAGGGGGGGGTCTACACTTCTGCTACCCTGGCTGTAAGGCCTTTAAATTCAGTTTCATATGCTTAAATAGCAATAATGTTACTGCTTAAACAGAAATGGTTGACAAATACTGAATGTTCAGAGAACAAGGAATTGCAGGATTTATTGCATGCAGCTGAACAAGTGAGAAAGCATACTTTGCAATGTGGTTATGATTCACTGGAGGCCTCTTGCAGGGCCTCTGTTACAGGTTCTGTTATTAGAAGGAATGCTTGGTTAAAGGAACAGAACCTGCCTGATCATGTTAAAGCAGTTATTAGATGCTCCAATACAGCATGATACTTTGTTTGGTACTAAAGCAGAAGAGGTGTTGAAAAAAATGGAGGATAAAGCAAAATCCATGCAGACAGTCAAGGATTTCCTACAGGTACAGCCACCCAGGTTTAGCAGGGACTGGCCTTCCAAAAATTGGTCCTTTCCAGTGTCTGACCACAGAGGCAGATACAGGCGTACCAGAGGCAGATCTCAGCCCCAAGGCTCATACAGCCCTAAACAATGGGGTGCTTCTACCTCCAAAAGTGGAGGACAAATAACCTTACAGGAAACTGTCCCAATGACTTTCCTGTACCAGATCCAAGCACTTTTCTTTTGGCAGCCCCCTTAGGGGGAAAACTTGCACTTTTTTCATCAAATTGGCAAATGGTTACCAAAGACAAATGGGTCCTGAACATAGTGTCCCAAGGCTATAGTTTCCATTTTCACTACCAAGGTCAAAAGGTATGCCAGACCTGCCACACAATGGGCAGAGGCACAAAAACTAATTACAGCCCTCGTGGACATGAGGGCCATTCAGCCAGTACCACAAGAGCCGGGGCGAGGATTTTACTCAAGACTTTTCTAGTACCCAGAAAGGACAAATACTATACGTTTTCTGGAAGTTCCAAAATTCAAGATGTTGACTCTACAGCAGCTACTGCCCATGCTGGGCAAGAAGGCTTGGCTCGTAACTTTGAACCTAAGAGGCATACCTGCATGTTCCAATCAGACAATCTTGCAGAAGATTCCTCCGATTCATAACTGGCTCAATGCATTACCAGTTCACTGCACTGCCCTTTGGCTTATCTACTGCACCCAAGGTCTTCACAAAATGCCTAGCACCAGTAATTGCGTTTTGCAGACAAAAAGGAATTCAAATATATCCGTACTTGGATGACTGCCTAATTCAAGCAGAGAACAGACATTCTTCTAAAGCATCTGGCGTTTGTAAAAAAAAATTACTAATTGGCTTAGGGTACACAGTAAACGAAAAGAAATCAAAACTAGTGCCCTCTCAAGAGATAATATTCCTGGGGGCAAGCTTAAATACAACTGCCCAGATGGCTTGTCACGCCAGACAAACAAAAGCAACTGACTTCTTACTTCAAGAAATTGGCAACAAAAACCCACCTCTCTGCAAGGAAAATCCTGCAGGCCTTGGGTGTCAGGGCATCCTGCATTCTAATTCCATATGCCAGACTGCATATGAGGAAACTACAGTGGTATCTAAAAAGTGTTTGGACTCAGCATTGCCACAGCCTGGAGACAGTAATTGCACTCATTCCCTGCCTGCAACAGGAGTTTCGATGGTGGGCAGAAGCCTGTCACCACAACAAGGGTCTGCCATTCAGTTTACCCACAGCCGGACAGACGCTGACAACTGATGCATCAGATTATTCCTAGGGAGCCCATATGACAGGAAAATGTATTCGGGGCACATGGCCTGTAAACAAGATGCATCTTCACATCAATCAAAAAGAGATGCTAGCTGTTCAAAATGCCCTGACAGCTTTCAAGGACCTGCTTCATCCAGGACAGTTACTGATAGACGGACAACACTACGGTCATGTGGTACATAAACAAGCAGGGAGGTACACATTCCTACCCCCTCTGCAGACAAGCAATGACTTTATGGGACACTGCATTGGCTTTTCAAATTCACCTGCAAGCACAATTCCTGCCAGGAAAAACAAATACTCTGGCAGACTAAGCAGAAACCTCATGGATCCCCACAAATGGAAACTGGATCCACAAGTCTTCAGCATGTTAAGGAAATGGGGATGGCCAGACAGATCTATTTGCCTCCCCTCACAACTGCCAATTGCAGAGATTTTGCACAAGGATTTATCACAAGTAAGCATGGAAAGTGGACGCCCTATCCCTCAGCTGGAAAAATCTAATGGTATATGCTTTTCCCCTACTGCCTCTCCTTCCCAGGGTACTTCTAATGATCAGACAAGAGAAGCCAAAAATGATACTGATTGCACCAGACTGGCCACGTCAGCACTGGTACCCAATCCTAAAGAGCTTGTCTCAAGGTCCAGCATGGATATTGCCTCAAACTTCTCACTTGCTGACCCAACAAACTATCAGATCCTGCACAGCCAACTCAGGACCTTAAATCTGGCAGCATGGCATATAATGTAGCCATTCAGAACACTCCTCTTTCAAAAGCTGTTATGGATGTTATTTTGGAGGCCCAGCACCAGAATCTTATGCAGAAAAATGGAAGAGATTCTGTGCTTTGAACCAGGAACAAGGCATTGACATGTTTACCAAATATCCCTCAGATTTTACAATACCTAACTGAGATGCTGAACAAAGGCCTTTCCTTCTCAATTAAGATTCATGCCTCTGCCATTTCAGCCCATTACAATACGGAACCACCTATCTTTTCTCATCCTTTAAGGCAGTACCTCAGTGGGGCCAAAAACATTAGGCCTCCAAGGAGAGTACCAATTCTGGCCTGGGACCTCAGATATGTTTTGGAAAAACTCGCACTGCCTCCTTTTGAGCCAGCATCAACAGCAGATATAAAATACTTATCCTGGAAAACAGCTCAGCTCTGCTCCTAGCAATAACCTCTGCAAGGCGAGTCTCTAAAGCACTCATGGCTGTGGAACCTTTCATCATTTTTCATCCAGACAGGGTTTCTGAGGACAAACCCTACAGTTATGCCTAAGGTGGTGTCCAGTGTGGCCCTTAACCAAACCATTCACTTGCCAAGCTTTTATCCTAATCCACAGAACAAGGGTGAGAAAATTCTGCATTCTTTGGACATACACAGGCAGTTATGATTCTACTTGGACAGAACTAAAGCTTTCAGAGACTGAGCAACATTTAGTGTCATATGCTGCAGGATCACAAGGAAAGGCCATCTCAAAACAGACTATTTCAAAATGGATAGGCCATTGCATCCGTTTCTGCTATTTTCAACATGGCAAATCGGTGCCTAAGGGCATTAGTCCTTATTCCACCAGAGCAGCAGCCACTTCAGCAGCCTTCCTCAGAGGAGTACCAACCAAAGATATCTTAGGCTGCAACTTGGAGTTCAGTGCACACCTTCCCAAAGCACTACCACTTACCTCTTTACTCCAAGTCCAGAGCAGGCTTTGCCACTGCAGATGTTCATCATGCATACAGCTGCAGTCATAACAGATGGGTTATCCTGCCGTCAGGCGGGTCCTCGGTCTGCCAAATTCCAAAGTCTAGGTCCGGCGTCTGTTGTCATCGCTTCTTCCCTGACATCAGTGCGGCATGGGTATGAGGCAGCAGACGCCATTTTCTCCAGTCTTTCTTGCCGCGCGGTGCCCGAAGCAGAAGCAGTTCAAGTGCCGGTCGGCCAGCTCCTGAGATCTACGAAAGTATTTCAGCCGAAGTCTTCTTGAAAGCCAAGTACCCCGTTGGGGAAACTTTTCTTGCCTCAGACGATGTCAAAGTTAATAATTGCATTTCATGTGGGAAGCAAATACTGCATAAGGATTTCCATTCCCTCTGCATTCCTTGCTTTGGCCTAGACCACGACATCTTGGCCTGCCGTTTTTGTGCCAGATTCAATAAGCGCACTATTAAGCATCGGGCGGAGTTCACCCTTCACTTTTTGGCAAAAAATTTAATTATATTATGTCGTCTGATACTCCGACTCCAGCTTTGAGCAAAAAACGCAAAGATAAGGACTGACATACGAGGTCCGCACCACCTATGGAAACAACGCTAAGGCAGACTACCGGTTCTCAGCAAGGCGCCTATGCAGCCCCTGAGTACTGATGACGATGCATTACCGGTGTCTTCAGTACCTAAGGTCGCAGGCTCCTCTGCCCCCATTCCTACTACAGATCCCGGCACCACTCCTGGTGGGGAAACTCAGAATTTAGACAGGCCTGCCATTTCTCAAGGGGTCTTCAGGCCTTCCTCCTTCATTAAAGCCTTCACTAAATCTAAAGCAGCCATGAAATCCAAAAAAAAGGTTCCTCAGACCCCCTCTCAAGGCACCATGCCTAAAAAACAGATGCTTAAAATGGCTGAGGATTTGATTACTATCTGGGGATGTTCATCGTGCATACAGCTGCAGTCATAACAGATGGGTTTTCCTGCCGTCGGTTGTCCTGCCGTCGGTTGTCGTTGCTTCTTCCCTGACGTCAGTGCGACAGGGGTATAAAAGAACCAGCCAACGCCATTTTCTTCAGTCTTGCCACGCGGTGCCCGAAGCAGAAGCAGTTCGCAAGTGCCGGTCGGCCAGCTCCTGAGATTACGAATTTTTCAACCGAAGTCTTCTTAAAAGCTAAGTACCCCTCTTGCCTCAGACCGATGTCAGACAAAGTTAATAATTGCATTTCATGTGGGAAGCAAATACCGCATAAGGATTTCTATTCCCTCTGCATTCCTTGCTTAGGCCCAGACCACGATGTCTCGGCCTGTCGTTTTTGTGCTACATTCAACAGACGCACTATTAAGCGTCAGGCGGAGTTCGCCCAACTCTTCTTTGGCAAAAAATTTAACTACATTATGTCGTCGGATACTCAAGACTCCAGTTTTAAGTAAAAAACGCAAAGATAAGGACCGACATACAAGGTCCACGACTTCTACCGACACCACGCCAAAGCAGACTACAGGTGGTCCGGTTCTCAGTGAGGCGCAAACGCAGCCCCTGACTACCGATGACACTTCCTTAGCGGTGTCTTCAGTGCCTGAGGTCGCAGGCTCTTCGGCCCACACCCCGACTACAGATATCGAAGCCATTCTTGGCGGTGAAACTCAGAGTTTAGACAGGCCTGCCACCTCTCAAGGTGTCTTCAGGCCTTCCACTTTTTCCATCAAGGCTTTCACTAAGTCTAAAGCAGCCATGCATACTAAAAGACAAGCTACACAGGGCCATTCTCAAGGCCCCATGCCTAAAAAGCAGATGCTCAAAATGGCTGAGGATTTGATTACTCTTATCAGGGGGTTCTGATAAGACATAAGGCCCAGAGTGGAGGAAGAATCCCCTTCCTCGGACCAGGCCTCCATTATTTCAGAACATTCTGAAGACCAGGAACATTCTTACTCACCCTTTGAAGATTCTGATGCAGAGGAGTCCATTCCCTCTGTCTCCCTGAGGATTACTCTTTTGGGGAAACTTTACATACCTTGAGGGAACTCTTCCACTGGGAAGGCCAAGAGTACTCAGACTCCAAGAAAAGGCTTAGGGATTTCCTCTTGCTCCCTCAGCACAGGCCTCTGGCTATACCTCCTGTCTTAGACATACTCTATGTGTATTCGGAGGCCTGCCTTAATCCAGACTCTACCTCCAGCTCCAGTCAAGCCTGACTGGTATTACCGGGTTCCTGATTCACACCAGTTTCTATACAAAAGCCATGCGGCTGACCCATAAACTATTTCACAGGGTCCCAAGGGAATTAAGGCCTCCACTGCAAAAAATCCATTACCTTCAGAGAGAGATTCCAGAGCTTTAGAAAGGTGGGGGGGGGGGGGTATACACCTCTGCCACCTTAACCATGAGGGCATTAAACTGTCAGTTTCATATGTTAAAGTACCAACAGTTTCTGTTATCACAGTTGAAAAGCAAAATGTCAACCTGAACAACCAGACTTGAAGGAGTTGCAGGATTTGTTACACAGTGCCGAACAAGTGGGTAAACATACCTTGCAATGTGGTTTTGATGCTTTAGAGGCCTCATGTAGAGCTGCTGTTACAGGATCAGTCATACGTAGACATGCTTGGCTCAAAGAGCAAACCTTACCAGATCATGTTGAAGCTAAATTACTGGATGCACCTCTGCAAAAAGATGTCTTGTTTGGTGTTAAAGCTGAAGAGGTATTAAAGAAAATGGAGGAAAAGGCAAAATCAATGCAAATAGTGAAAGATTTCTTACAGGTACAACCTCCACGTTTCAGTAAAAATTGACCTTCCAAAAACTGGTCCTTTACAGCCACGGACAGATCCCAAAGAGGTAGATACAGGCGCCCGAGGGGTAGAGGGCAATCTCAAGGATCGTTTAGAGGCAGACAATGGCAAACACCTACACAGAGGTGGTGAGGATAGTTAACAGCCATTCAGAAAGCAGAACCAATGACTTTCCCCTTTGCATGCCAAGCAAGGCTCAAATGGCAGCACCTTTAGGCAGAAAACTGGCATTTTCAAAAAATTGGCATATTGTCACAAAAGAATAATGGATCCTGGACATTATAGACAGAGGCTACAGATTCCACTTTCACACCCTTCCAAAAATGAGGGGCATGCCAAACCTGCCACACAATCAAAGGGCAGAGGCACAAAAACAAATTTCAGATCTGATGGTCATGAAAGCTATTCAAGAGGTACCTGCACAAGAACAGGGTCGAGGTTTTTATTCCAGACTATTTCTGGTACCAAGAAAAGGAAAAGATTGGAGACCTATTTTGGACCTATCCATCCTAAACACATTTCTACTCATGCCAAACCTATCCATCCTAAACACATTTCTACTCATGCCAAAATTAAAGATGCTCACATTACAGCAGCTTCTTCCCATGCTGGGCAAGGATTCTTGGCTGGTAACATTGGACCTCAGGGAGGCATACCTGCATGTCCCAATCAGACAAGACTGCAGAAGATACCTCAGATTTCTTGCAGGTTCAACCCATTATCAATTCTCTGCATTGCCCTTTGGCTTATCTACTGCGCCCAGAGTGTTCACGAAATGCCTGGCATCAGTAATTGCCTTCTGCAGACTTCAAGGGATACAAATATACCCATACCTGGACGACTGCCTGATCCAAGCGGACAGCAAACATACTTCTGAAGCACCTGGCGTTTGTGATATTTGTTGAAATCTCTTGGATACAGTCAACAAAAAAGAAGTCAAGACTAATACCCTCTCAAACAATACTTTTCCTGGGTGCCAGCTTGGATACAAACACCCAGATGGCCTACCTCACGCCAGAGAAACAAGGGCAACTAACTCAATACTTCAGAAAACTGGCAACTTTCACCAGGCTGACTGCAAGGAAAATCCTGCAGGCTCTGGGATTCATGGCATCTTGCATCCTACTAATCCCATGTGCAAAGCTGCATATGAGGAAACTTCAATGGACCTAAAAAAAACTATGGTCTCAACACAGGCACAGTTTGGAAACAATAATACCACTGATTCCATGTCTTCAAAAGGAATTTCTGTGGTGGGCTCAAGCATGTCAAAGAAACACAGGTCTACCATTCTGCAAGCCTCAACCAAATCAAGTCATCACAACAGACACCTCGGATTACGCCTGGGGGCGCACATGACAGATCGGTGCATTCAGGGCAAATGGTCCCAAAATGAAAAGCACCTACACATCAACCAGAAGGAAATGCTGGTAGTAATTAATGCTATTACAGCTTTCAAAGACCTGCTGCATCCAGGCCAGCTATTGATAAGGACAGACAACACCACAGTAATGGGGTACATAAACAGGGAGGAACCCATTCATACCCCCTATGCAGGCTAGCCATGTCTCTTTGGAACATGGCTCTGGAATTGCAAATCGAGCTACAAGCGCAGTTCCTGCCAGGCAAGGAAAACACGCTGGCAGACCAGCTAAGCAGAAATGACAGATCCCCACGAATGGAAGCTGCATCCTCAAGTTTTTTCAAAGATAATTCAAGCATGGGGAAGGCCAGACATAGATCTCTTTGCCTGCCACAGAAATCACCAATTGGCAAAATTCTGCTCAAGGACCTTTCACCCACAGGCCTGGAAAGTGGACGCACTCTTTCAGTTGGACAACAATGACAGTTTATGCCTTTCCACCTCTTCCTCTGCTGCCCAAAGTTCTATTAAAAACCAGAACACAGACCCAAGATGATTCTCATTGCTCCAGACTGGCCAAGACAACACTGGTACACACTCCTGAGGAGCCTAACGCATTCCCCACCATGGATCCTGCCTCTAATGCCTCTTCCACTGACTCAGCACAACTTCAAAACTCTTCACAGTCAGCTGAAAACACTCAATCTAGCCGCATGGAGGATTTCTTGAATTCACAGCAGACCCTACTCTCCAGGGAGGTACAGGATGTCATTTTGGAGGCCAGAAGGCAGTCTACTAGAAAAGCCTACTCTGCAAAATGGAAACTGTTTTGTCTGGAATCAGAAAAAGGGTCAGAATCCGAATACTGAACTTACCTCAAATACTACAGTACCTAGCCGAGCTGCTAAGCAGTGGACTTTCATTCTCCTCCATCAAAATCCATGCCTCAGCCATTTCTGCAGAGTACAACACTGATCCTCCTTTATTCTCTCAACCTCTCTTAAGACAGTTCCTCAGAGGGGCTAAGAATATAAAACCCCCAAGGAAGCAACCATTACCTGCTTGGGACCTCAATTTCATTCTAGAAAAACTAACCCTGCCTCCTTTTGAGCCAGCTGCTTCAACAGATCTGCAATATTTGTCATGGAAAACTGCCTTCCTTCTAGCTATCACCTCAGCACGCAGGGTTTCGGAACTACAAGCCCTCATGGCTGTGCAGCCTTTCATCATTTTCCATCAGGACAGAGTTTCCTTATGAACCAATCCTTCATTTATGCCAAAGGTAGTATCCAGGGTAGCCTTGAATCAGGCTATCCACTTAACTACCTTTTACCCTAATCCACAAAACAAAGGGGAGAGGTTACTGCTTTACTTGGACATTCACAGACAGCTCCGCTATTACTTGGACAGAACAAAAACTTTCAGAAAGTCAGAGCAACTCTGTGTCCTATGCTACAGGTGCTCAAGGAAAGGCTATTTCCAAACTGACTATTTCAAAATGGATAGCTCGCTGCATACGCTTTTGTTTTTCATTTCATGGAAAATCAGTGCCTGTATACATCAGATCCCACTCCACCAGGGCTACAGCTGCCTCAGCAGCTTTCCTCAGGGGGGGGTCCCTACCAAGGACATTTTGGAAGCAGCTACTTGGAGATCAGTGCACACTTTCTCCAAACACTACCACCTTCCACTATACTCAAAATCTAGAGCGGGCTTTGCCACAGCAGTCCTGCAGGGCATTCTAGCCCCTCCTAATTCCGCTTAGTACCAGCCACCCTTAGCTTTGGGATTCTACCAAAGTGTGATGACTGCAGCTGTATGCACGATGAACATAGTACAGTTTTGTACCTACCATAAATGTAGATGTTCAAGTGCGCATACAGCTGCAGTCCAGGTTACCCTCCCTCCATCCCCTCTTAGGACAGGGCTTATGCCAAACCCCTTTAACATACAACCTATTTGGGGTATTCCTTTATGGTGTATTTGCTTGTAACTACTGTTTTGAATTATCTACTTATGTATGTTTGCGTAACATCATGTTTTGCCTTCCTTACTGGGGGCACCTGACATCTGGGGCAAGAAAAACTGAAGAAAATGGCATTTGCTGCCTCTTGTACCCCTGCCGCACTGACGCCAGGGAAGAAGTGACGAAAACAGACGCCTGACCTAGACTTTGGAATTCGGCCGACTGAGGACCCGCTTGACTGCAGGATAACCCAAGTGTGGTGACTGCAGCTGTATGTGCACTCGAACATCTACATTTATGGTAGGTACAAAACTGTACTTTACCCTCCCTCCAGCCCCCTTTTCTTCCTTTGGCTATACCTCTGCTCTCACTTACTATGCTCTAAAAGCTTTGGTGTATTTGCTTTTCTGTTAGAGGTGTATATCCTTGTAGTTATAGATTTAACTGCTTCCTATTAGGGGGGCACCTGACATCTGGGGCAAGAAAAACCAATGTAATGGCATTGGCTGCATGTTTTTATATCCCTGATGACCTAACGTCATGGAAGAAGGGACAGCAACTGACACAGGACCCAAGACTGTCAGGCCGACTGAGGGCTACTGCAAGCAGATAACCCAAATGTAATGTCTGCAACAGTGAATACACTCTTAACATCTACATTTATGGTAAGTGTACACAACCATACTTTCCTAGATGGGAAGCTTTTTTTCCTCAGTCTTTTTAAGGCTTTTCGGGCCTTAGGCACAACAGGCCCCACCAGCCCCCTCACCTTTACCTACTTTACAGGTATCAGAGGAAGAGTACTCCTCTTCAGAATCTGTTTCATATGAATCCCAAATTTTCCCCAAAAGATTTCATCACCCCAGAGGAGAGGAGGACTCCATTACTCCTGAGTTTCCAGGGGAAGAAATCACCTTTGCAGACAATCTCCCTCATGACTGAGCATTTTAAATGCCAGGCATCTTAAGCATCTCACACCAAGAAAAGGTACTTCGACCTTTTACAAATGGAGCAACCTTCTCCTTCAGCAGTGGCCCCCTTGTTACCTGCCTTCCAGGATGCTTTCTTGGCTGCTTCACAATGTCCTGTTTCTCAGCCACCAGCTTCTAAAAGACCAGACCGATTCTACAATTT
Organism: Protopterus annectens; assembly: GCF_019279795.1. Taxonomy (NCBI): domain Eukaryota; kingdom Metazoa; phylum Chordata; order Ceratodontiformes; family Protopteridae; genus Protopterus; species Protopterus annectens. Next base: position 842,019,750 of record NC_056737.1, on the reverse strand, counting down.
CCCTCAGGATACCGAATACCTCTTTAGGAACCCACCAGCAGACCCAGCAGTTATTGTAGTCTCTGCAGACAAATCTAGGCAATTACCTTCGACTGCTCTTTATCCCACAGACAAAGACAGTAAATTTATGGGTGGACTAGGGAAGAAAGTTTATATCTCCTCTACTCTGGCTATAAGAGCTCTCAACTACCAAACATGCATAGCTAGAAGTGTCCTGGATACCACTACCAAGGCCTCCATATTGCTTGAGGCACCAGATTTTCCAATAAAAACACAAATTAATACCCTCACCACTGCATCCCAAGTAACTAGCCACTCAAGAGTGCAGATGTCCTTCATGGATGCATCTGCAGTCATAACAAATGGGTTGTCCTGTCGTCAGGCAGCCCTTCGGTCGGCCGGATTCCAAAGTCTGGGTCCGGCTTCGGCTGATGTCGCACTTCACCCGACGTCATCTCTGCTGGTCTTCGGGTATAAAGGCATCAGCCGATGCCATTTTCCTCAGTCTTTCTTGCCACGTGGCGCCCGAAGCAGAAGCTGTTCGCAAGTGCCGGTCGGTCAGATCCAGAGATTACTACTACCGAATACTACTTTGAAGACTTCTAAAAAGCTAAGTACCCCGTTGGGGACACTTTCTTGCCTCAGCCGATGTCAGAAAAAGTCAATAACTGTTTAACTTGTGGGAAACAAATACCTCATAAAGATTTCCACTCTTACTGTCTGCCTTGCTTAGGCCCAGACCACGACGTAGCAGCCTGTTCGGCCTGTGCTTCCTTCAACCGACGAACGCTTAGGCGTCGGTTGGAGTTTGCTGAACAGTTTTTCGGCTCAGATTTTGCGTACATTATGCAGTCGGATCCTCCGACTACCCAAATTGTTAAACGCAAAGAAAAAGACCGACACTCGCGGTCCGCGGTTTCGGCCGAAACCACGGTTAAGCAAGCCGCGAGTGTCTGTTGCGGCCGAAACCGAGAACTGGTCAATCTTCAGCCGAATCCATGACTACTGAGGCTCCTGCTACCTTACCTGAATCGGCCTCAGAAATTTTGCCTACAACTGTGGTTTCTAGTGATTTATCAGACACCATCCCTTTGGATGTCTCTACCCCAGCACGTGATGCTGCTAGACCCCTTGCAGCCATGTCTATCAAGGCCTTTGCCAGGGCTAAAGCAGCCAAATCTGCTAAATCAGTGCCTGTTAAACCTCCCTCACACAGACCCACTTCTAGTTCACAAATGCTTACTCTGGCAGAAGATTTAATTTCCTTAATTAGGGGATCCCAATCTCACCCAGACAGGGCCTCTCAGCCCCCAGAAAAGAGACCTAGGGCAGAGCCCCCCGAGCCAGTGTCCTCTGATTCTGCGGATGACTCAGACATTACAGACCAGCCAGAGGATCCTTTTTCTACTTATGAAGACTCCGATGCTGAAGAATCCATTCCAGCTGCCTCTCCACCAGAGGAATTTTCCTTTGGGGAAACCTTACATGCCATGAGAGAACAATTCCAATGGCAGGGACAAGATTTCTCAGATTCTAGAAAAAGGCTTAGGACTTTTCTGCACTTACCACAACATAGGCCCTTAGCTATACCTCCTGTTCTCCCTGTTGTGGATGATGCATTTATTGATGTCTGCACTGCTCCTGATTCTTTACCTCCAGCCCCTGCCAAACCTGATAGATTTTACAGGGTACCAGACACTCATCACCACCTATACAAGGCCCCACTGGCAGACCCCGAAACTATTTCCCAGGGGCCTAAGGCAGTAGCCTCGACCACAGCAAAAAACCCTATTCCTTCTGAAAGGGAATCCAGGTCCTTAGAGAGATGGGGGAAAAAATTTACACCTCTGCTACTCTCTCAGCTAGAGCTTTAAACTGTCAGTTTCACATGATCCAATACCAAGAGTTTATGCTTGATCAGTTAACTAAAAACTGTCCTCTGATGAATCTTTAGATAAGAAATATGTATTAGAAATGGTGAATAACATCCAACAGGTTAGTAACCATTCCTTAAAATGTGGCTATGATGCACTGGAGGCTTCATTTAGATCAGCCATGACTGGCACAGTGATAAGAAGACATGCATGGTTGAAAGAACAGGTCTTACCGGATCATGTTAAAGCAAAGCTATTAGATGCTCCTATGGATAAGGCCAGTCTATTTGGTACACCTGCCCAGCAGGTAATGAAGAAAATGGAAGAAAAGGCAAAATCTGTACAAACAGTTAAAGATTTCTTACAGGTTCAGCCCCCAAGGTTTAGCAGGAACTGGCCTGCCAAAAATTGGTCCTTTCCTGACTCCGCAAGATCCTAAAGGGGCAGGAATAGACGCTCTAGAGGCAGAAATCAATCCAGAGGAGGTGCCTACAGAGGACGACAGTGGCAAGGCAATAACCGAGGCACAGACACAACCACTACCACTGCAACAGGACAATCAGTGACTTGGCTCTAACTCCGCCTACCAGGGAGCAAATAGCAGCACCATTAGGCGGAAAGTTAGCCTTATTTTCGAAAAATTGGCACTATATCACAAAAGACAAGTGGATTTTGCAAACCATAGACCAAGGCTACCGGTTCCACTTCCACACCTTACCAGTAAAAAGAGGAATGCCAAACCTGCCTCCAAATCAAAAAATAGAAGCTCTACAGCAGATAACGGAATTAACAAAGATGAGAGCTGTGGAAAGAGTACCAATAACAGAACAGGGCAAAGGATTCTACTCCAGACTCTTCCTAGTACCAAGAAAAGAGAAAAGTTGGAGACCTATTCTCGACTTGTCCATCTTAAACATACATCATTGTCCCAAAATTCAAAATGCTGACCCTACAGCAACTTCTTCCCATGCTGGGCAAGGAGTGTTGGCTGGTAACTCTAGATCTCAAGGAGGCATACCTGCACGTCCCCATTCGACCAAATTGCAGAAGATGCCTCAGATTTCTTGCAGGATCAGAGCATTATCAATTCTCAGCATTGCCCTTTGGCTTATCTACTGCGCCCAGAGTGTTCACAAAATGCCTGGCATCAGTAATCGCTCACTGCAGAGTACAGGGAATCCAAATTTATCCATACCTGGACGATTGCCTGTTACAAGCGGACAACAAAAGCAAGTTGACAACAGATTTACAAAGGGTCATTTACTTGCTACAAGCCCTGGGATATACAGTCAATTTACAAAAGTCAAGGCTGATACCATCCCAAACAAGAACATTCTTGGGCGCGGAATTGGACACAGTAAAACAAATGGCATTCCTAACTGCAGAAAAACAAAAAGAACTCACTCTTTACTTCTTGGCATTAACAAAGCAGAACAAACAGCAAGAAAAGTTCTGCAGGCCTTGGGCTTCATGGCATCATGCATAATCTTGGTCCCACATGCCAGACTGCATATGAGAAAGCTACAGTGGTACCTAAAGAATTTATGGTCTCAACACAGGCACAGCTTAGAAGCAGAAATACCACTAATCCCATGCCTAAAACAGGAGTTCCTATGGTGGGCTCAAGCATGCCAGTCAAACCCAGGCTTACCCTTCCACAACTTTCGAGCAAGCCAAACCATCACAACAGATGCCTCAGACCTAGGATGGGGGGCGCACATGCTGGACAAATGCGTACAAGGATTGTGGACTCAGGACCAGCTGCACCTGCACATAAATCAAAAAGAAATGCTGGCAGTAAAACTAGCAATCCAAAAATTCAGACCATTCCTCAAAGAAGGCCATTTGATGATAAGGACAGACAACACCAGAGTCATGTGGTACATCAACAAACAGGGAGGCACTCATTCATACCCCCTATGCAGAATGACTTTGGACCTTTGGAATCTGGCTCTCAGCTACAACATCCAGTTAGTCAATATTTGTACCGGGAAAAGAGAACACCCTAGCAGACATGTTAAGCAGAACCACCTCGGATGCTCACGAATGGATGCTACACCCGGACATCTTCAAGGCCATCACAAAGAAATGGGGAATGCCACAAATAAATCTATTCGCTTCCCCACTCAATCACCAGCTCAAAAAATTCTGCACAAGGACATTCCACCCACTTGCATGGAAGGTGGATTCTCTCTTTCAGCTGGAAGGGCCTGACAGCATATGCATTTCCACCTCTTCCCTTGATACACAAGGTACTACTGAAAATCAGAGGAACGTCCAAGGATAATCCTGATAGCTCCGAACTGGCCAAGACAACACTGGTACCCGTTGCTGAGGAGCATGTCTCGGGAGAAAATGTGGTCAATACCCCTGATGCCTTTGATAACTCAGAACAACTACAACATCATGCATCCAAACCTAAAAACCTTGCAATTGACTGCCTGGAACATCACATAGCAGCAACTAACCCAGATCTTTCCCAAAGGGTTAAAGACATTATCCTTGAAGCCCGCAGACCTTCAACAAGAAGGAACTATGCAGGAAAATGGAAAAGGTATGTCATTTGGAGTACTGAAAGAGGAAAAGATGTGTCGAACATAGATATTGCTAACATTCTGGAGTACTTGGCAGAGCTTCTACATACAGGCCTGTCCTATTCCTCCATCAAGATACATGCATCTGCTATTTCAGCAGAATACAGCTTTGATCCACCTGTTTTTCACATCCTCTACTCAGGCAGTTCCTCAGAGGGATCAAGAATGTAACACCTCCTAGGAAACCACCATTACCAGCATGGGACTTGAACTTTGTGCTAGAAAAGTTGACACTCCCTCCGTTTGAACCAGCAGCAACAGCAGATCTACAACACCTGTCATGGAAAACTGCTTTCCTACTGGCAATTACCTCAGCAAGGAGGGTTTCGGAACTACAGGCCTTAATGGCAGTGCAACCCTTCCTAATCTTCCATCAAGATAGGGTGTCCATGAGAACTAATCCTACATTTATGCCTAAGGTGGTATCCAGAGGGTCTTTAAACCAGGCAATCCACCTACCTACCTTCTTTCCTAATCCACAAAACAGAGGGGAAAGAATGCTGCATACCTTGGATGTACATAGACAGTTACGCTACTACCTGGACAGAACCAAAAGTAACAGAAAAACTGACCAGCTTTTTGTAGCCTATGCAACAGGAAGGGAAGGAAAAGCAATTTCCAAACAGACAATCTCCAAATGGATAGGAAATTGCATAAGATTCTGTTACTCCTACCATGGAAAACCAATTCCACAGAACATAAGGCCTCATTCTACAAGGGCTACAGCCACTACCACAGCTTTCTTATGAGGAGTGGCAACCAAGGACATTATTGAGGCGCTACTTGGACCTCCGTGCATACATTTGCCAAGCATTATAATTTACCTCTATATTCTAGATCCCGAGCAGGGTTTGCCACTGCTGTACTGCAAGGGATCTTAACCACACCATAATTTTTCTTCCTCCTCCCCTAGTTGGCTATGGTATTCTACCCATTTGTTATGACTGCAGATGCATCCATGAAGGACATAGTACAGTTTTGTACCTACCATAAATGTAGATGTCCGAACTGGATAGCATCTGCAGTCAGGATTACCCTCCCTCCTTCCCCTCTGTGGTACTCCTAGGGTATTTACCCTCCTAATAGCTAGCTGGGGGGGGGGGGGGGAGTCTCTTATGGTGTATTTGTTTGTATATATGTACATACATGCTTATTTTTTGTTTGCCTTCTACCTTTTTGGAAACATTGGCATTTAGCCTTCCAAGAGGGCAACTGGCATCTGGGGCAAGAAACACTTGAGGAAAATGGCGTCGGCTGATGCCTTTATACCCGAAGACCAGCAGAGATGACGTCGGGTGAAGTGCGACATCAGCCGAAGCCGGACCCAGACTTTGGAATCCGGCCGACCGAAGGGCTGCCTGACAGGACAACCCATTTGTTATGACTGCAGATGCTATCCAGTTCGGACATCTACATTTATGGTAGGTACAAAACTGTACTTTATAATGCTGTGGAAGCCTCATCTAAGTCTGCTGCATCTGGATCAGTCTTGAAGCGATATTCTTGGGCGAGACTACCCCTACCCATGGATGTGCAAACAAAATTGTTGGATGCACCCCTGGATAGTAAAGCTCTGTTTGGGCAAGCCTCAGCACAACTCCTCAAATCCCTTCAAGAAAAAGGGTAAGGAACGTCAAAATCTTAAACACCTACTGGTGTCTCCTATACCAAGATGCCACAGGAATTATCCACAAAAACCTTTTTGTCAGAAGGCGGTTCTCACACTGCTCCACAGTCTAAAGGATGCAGACAAACCAGGAAATTCTACTCCGATTTCCAACCAGATGTCCTTCAAGGATGTATCTGCAGTCCTTACAAATGGGTTGTCCTGTCGTCAGGCAGCCCTTCGGTCGGCCGGATTCCAAAGTCTGGGTCTGGCTTCGGCTGGTGTCACACTTCACCCGACGTCATTGCGGCAGTTATTCGGGTATAAAGGCATCAGCCGACGCCATTTTCCTCAGTCTTTCTTGCCGCGTGGCGCCCGAAGCAGAAGCTGTTCGCAAGTGCCGGTCGGTCAGATCCAGAGAGTACTACTACCGAATACTACTTCGAAGACTTCTATAAAGCTAAGTACCCCGTTGGGGACTCTTTCTTGCCTCAGCCGATGTCCGAGAAAGTTAACTGTTTATCTTGTGGGAAACAAATACCTCATAAAGATTTCCACTCCTATTGCATACATTGTTTAGGCCCAGACCACGACGTAGCAGCTTGTCTAGCCTGTGCTTCTTTTAACCGACGGACGCTTAGACGCCGCTCGGACTTTGCTGAATAGATTTTCGGCTCCGATTTTGCCTACATTATGCCGTCGGATCCTCCGACTACGCAAATAACCAAAAACGCAAAGAAAAGGACCGACACTCGCTGTCCGCGGTTTCGGCTGAAACCGCGGTTAAGCAATCCACGAGTGTCTCTGTTTCGGCCGAAACCGAGCAAGCGGTTCTTCAGCCGATAACTTGCCTTCTACCGAGGCCTCTTCTATACTGGTAGAAATGGCTTCTGCGATTTCACAGGATTTATCAGACACCATTCCACTAGATATTTCTACCCCTGCACGTGGAGCTGCTAGGCCTCCTCCAGCTATGTCTATTAAGGCCTTTGCCAGGGCTAAAGCAGCCAAAACTTCCAAACCTGTGCCTGCCAAGCCCCCCTCTCACAGGCCCAGCACCAGCTCCCAAAGGATGCAGACAAACCAGGAAATTCTACTCCGATTTCCAACCAGTTCTTCCACTATGCCCTTTTTAGGCCAGTCTGACCATTCCAGACTGCCTCCTCTGTGACTGCCCCCCTTTGCACCAGAATGCCCCACTTTCCCTCAGTCTCACCCTCTCCCTTCCCTCCTGGCAGATAATCCCATTGAGCAATGGGTACTTTCCATTCAGTCAGGCTATTTCATGACTTGGTGGATGCTACCACCCTTTCGTGGTATCCCTCAATCACCTGCAAGCCAAACCCACCTTTTTCCTCCTGTCATTCAACAACTTCTAGAGCAAGGTACCATAGAACAGGTACTATACCATCGAAGAAACTAAGGCTTTTACTCCAGAATGCTTCTGGTACCAAGGAAGGATGGTCCATAGAGGCCAATCCTAGACTTATCCTTTCTAAACCTCTTTCTCAAAATTCCCAATTTCAAAATATTACCTTACCCCTGTTAACACTCATTCCAGCTCAGGCTTTCCTGTTAGCCGTGGATTTGAAGGATGCCTACCTACACATCCCTATTCTCCCAGTTTACAGGAAATGCCCAGATTTGCAACAGGCTCTTGCCATTTGCAATTCTGTGCCTTGCCCTTCAGACTCTCTACTGCTCCCAGAGTGTTCACAAAGTGCCTGGTCCCAGTCATTGCTCACTGTAGGACTCTGGGTATTCAGATATACCCATACCTGGACGACCTCATTCTTCAAGACCGCCCAGTCCTCCTAGTACATCTACAACAGGTAATCTCCACCCTGTCTCAGGTAGGGTTCACCATAAACCACGAAGTCTCGCCTGATTCCTCCCTCAGGACCTGGTTTTCCTGGGATGCAGGATCAGAACAGACAAAATGAAAGCCTTCATTCCAGATCAAAGAATCCTAGACCGTTGTTTATACTTCCAGAAACTCCTCCCCCACACTTCCTTGCCAGCTCGAAATTAAGAATTCTGGGCCACATAGCATCACTTATACCCATGTTGCCTCTGGCAAAACTCCACATGCAAAAAATCCATTGGGTCCTGAAAAACTTGGGGAGCTAGCACTCCCAGCCCCTGTACACCCCCCCCTTACTTCAGTGTTTGAAAAAGGAACTCCAGTGGTGGATATCAGCTCTCCACCACAACCAAGGGACCCACCTTCAGGTCCATGCACCCTCCAACAGATCTCCACAGATGCTTCCAACTTGGGGTGGGGGGCAGTGCTACTTACAAACCAAAAACAACTCTGTGCAAGGCAAATGGTCCAACCCAAGGCAAAAGGGCCATAGCATCAAATGAGGGCTTTACACTTGACCCTACTTACCTTTAAATCGGCCCTTCAGCCAGGATCACTGAAAGTAATCAAAATATGATGGTCCTGTGGTACATAAACAAGCAGGGTGGAACAAAATCCTACCATCTGTGTAGTCTAGCAATCCAGATCTGGAACCTAGCAGTATCTCTCCACATTCTTCTGGTAGCTGTTTATATACCTTCAACAGAGAATGCTAGTGCAGACTTACTGAGACTTACTGAGCAGAACTTCAGCTCCCAGTCATGAATGGATGCTTCACAGGGAAGTATTTCTGAGCAAAATCCACAGGTGGGGTATTCCGCAAGCAGATCTTTTTGCATCCGCCCAGAACAGACAGATGCCCAAATTCTGCACAAGGAATCCGCATCCACAAGTGTGGAAAGTGGACGCCGCCTTCTCTTGAGAGGGAATGTACCTCTGTTCCCCCTTCACCTTAATTCAATAAGTCCTCGAAAAGAGGGACAACCCAAAAAAATCCTATTGGTGATCCCCTTTTGGCCAACACAGCATTGGTTTCCCCTCCTACACCTACTAGTCAAGGGCAATCCCAACAGGTTACCCCACCAAATAGACCTGCTGACACAGGACAGGGGATCCCTACTACACACAGGTGAGCAATCTGAAATTAACCTTATGGGTTGATCCCCTACAGAGACGTACTCTGTGGACGTACTCAGTGTTCTGCAGGAGGCCAGAAAACCTAGTACCAGGAGAAATGATGTATCCAAATGAAACTGGTGTCATTGGAAAAACCAGGACCCTCTGAGTACCTCTACCTGTGATCCTTTCCTATTTGTGAGCTACTTCACTCAGGATTGACCTACTCCAAATTTATCTGCCATCTCTACTCTCAACCACAAAATTCATCAGAGAGGACTTCTCTATTCATAGGTTCATACTAGGCTATCTGCCCTAGGGCATTTATAAGCCTAGCCAGAATGTTTGGCTTTCGACACCCATTTTAAATTAATTTTGCTATGCCCTTTTTTTGAGGTTAGTATACTGTGCCTCTGTCCAACAGTGACACAGAAGTCATACCCGGGGTAAACCTACGATCTCCCATCCACTCAAGATTCCTCTTGAAGAGAGTCAATGAGGGACTCTGCCTAACCTGGACTGGGATTTTATTCCAGAGTGAAGGGAGCCTCTGGGTTATGAATCTGTCCCTCCAGCATGTCCTATTTATTTCAGTGCTGAGGTTAAAGTCTCTCGAGCGTGTACCTCGATAGGATTTGGATTTTCTGAGGTGCAGCATGTCCATTAATTCCGGGTTGGACATGGCTTTATACGTCTGGCACAGATCGCCTCTGAACAGGTGGTATGCCACTGAGTAGAGCTGGAGTTTCTTTAACCGGGCAGCATATGGCATCTGTTTGAGCCCTTTGATCCTCTTGGTGAGGTACTTTTGGGGTCTTTCCAGTTGCTGCAGGTGTCTGGTAAGGTACATCCCAAAAGGGGCATTGTACTCAATTATGGGCCTGATGAGGGATGAGTAAAGAGGCACGATGACCTCCCCTGATCTAGATGTGAATCCCTTCATGATTAGGTGGGCTATATAAAATGTTTTTCTAACCACTTTGGCCATGTGGTTGTCAAATGAGCGATTGCTATCAACTTGGGTCCCCAGGTCCCTAATTACTTCTGTACTTACCACCTATGTGTTAATATGTGGGCACTTTGTTTTTGCCAAAGGGGATGACTGTACACTTTTTGGCGTTTAGCTTGAGGCCATGGCTCTGGCACCAGTTCTGTTTCTATGAGGCCCTTTTGGAGGATGCTTGTGTCGGCTGGAGAGTCTATTATGGCGCCCAGTTTGCAGTCATCTGCGGACTTGGTCAGCCACAGTCCTTCCGTGTTGGCCTGTACCTCCGAGAAATATATACTGAACAAGAGAGGTCCCAGGACTGAGCCTTGTGGGACGCCACTTGTAACTGGTTTGGAGTCTGACATGGCTCCAGCAATTCTAACCATGTGGGTTCTGTCTTTGAGCCAGTTTGCAACCCATCTAGTGACATAGGGGTTTATATTTAAGCTGGTGAGCTTATCTATGCCAGAGTGGGGTATTGTATCGAAGGCTTTTGCGAGGTCCAGGTAGGCTGTGTGGACTACCTTCCCCTCGCCAATGGCCTTGGTGACTGTTTCAAAGAAATCAACCAGGTTTAAGAGGCAGGATCTGCCCTTAAAGCCGAACTGGGTAGGATCCAGTGGCTGTAGGTCCCCAATATCTTTATGAGGTCCATGATTATCCTTTCCATAGCTTTGCAGACCAAGCTAGTCAGGCTTATGGGGCGATAGTTTCCAGGATCCGTTGTGGCACCACCCTTGTGGAGAGGGACCACAGTTGCTGTACGCCACTCTTTGGGTACATATCCTGTAGTAAGGCTGAGATTGAACAGTAGTTTTATGTTTGGGTTTAGCTCTTCTTGGAGTTCATGTAGGACGCAGCCCGGGACACCGTCTGGTCCCATTGATGCTGTGTTTTTTGCTTTGGAGAGGGCGGCTCTTACCTGAGCATCCGAGATGTCAGGGGGGCAGCAGTCTGCTGGAATAGATATTTGCCCTGAACCTGTCAGCTAGGATGTTGGCAATGTCTGTGGGTTCGGTGTATTTTTTGTCATTTTGGACTAATTCTGAGCATATCTGGGAATTACCACCCAGGTTCCTAACATAACTAAAGAAAGCCTTGTGATTATCCTTAGTGTCCTGTGCAATTTTTCTCTCGAAGCTGGCCTTAGACGATTTTATGAGTGCCCGTAGTTTTTTGCTAATACTGATCAGAGATGCCTTCCCTTTTTGGAATTTTGCTCTATCATTTAGTAGCTTCCTCCTATTGTATAGCTTGTTTATGGCTGGGGTCCACCAGACAGGACGTCTGCCTTTGGAGGATTGGGTCTTGGTTTTATTTGGGATCGCATGATCCATGCATTCCTGAAGGTGTTCATAGAATGCGTTTATAAAGGATTCTGCGATCTGGGCCGTATTTTCCACAGGCCCGGGGGCTTTGAAGGATTCCACCTCAGTTTTGAGGAGTGTGAAATTTGCTTTAGCGAAGTTTTTCACTGTGGTTTTCTGGGCAGGGGGTGGTGTTGGGATGTGAACATCCAGTGAGATTAGTTTATGGTCTGATCTTACCAGTGAGGGATACACTTCTGGTCTGGAGCATAGTCCCCATGTTGGTGATTATCAGGTCCAGTATGTTTTCCTCTTGTGGGAGTGGTAACAAGTTGTTCCATAGCATTTGAGTTTATAAATTCTAGGAACCTTTGGGCTAGGGTGTTGGAGCTAGAGTAATGCTCCCAGTCTGTTTGGGTAGTTGAAGTCGCCCAATATAATGGTGTTTGGAGAGACCTTCATATTTTCCAGTGTTCTCATGAAGGCCGAGTGGGGTTCCTGGGTTAGGGAGGGTGGTCTGTAGCAGGCTACAAACTGGAAGGCAGTTTTACCCACTGTTAGTTGCACATGGATAGTCTCTGATGCTTTGTGCTGTGCCACCAACCTGGAGGTGTGGGTATCTTTGAATATTGATACTCCCCCTCCTTTTGTGGGTCGGTCCAAGTTTTGGGGCCGAAAAGCATGGTATGAGGTATAACCTGGTAGTGCTGGGGTGCTCTCGGGAGCCTAGAACCAGGTTTCTGTTACTGCACAGATATCGATTTTCTCCATGCTAAGGAGAGTTTAGAGTGCGTGCATCTTGAGGTTTAGACTTCTGGCGTTGAGTAGCATTACTCTGTTTCTTATCCCTTGTGATACCTATGGAGGTGGGTTTGCCTTTTGAGCCTTGCCTAAAAAAGGCACTGGGGGTAGCAAGAGCCTTTGCCAATATCCGAAAGCCCAGGGGTGACAGGTGCAGGCCGTCCCTAGCGAAGCATTGTGGCTTGTCGAGCATGTCATCCCAGGCTGACAGGCATTGGATCCCCTTTGAATGACACCAATAATTAAGCCAATTGTTGAAATTGATCATCTTGTCTTCATATTGTGGCATCATTTTTGGTGAGGGTAAGATGCTACTCAAGGTCAGGGTCATACCGGCCTGGGCCACATGCTCAGAGAGCTCCTCTGTCTCTTTTCATGTAGTCCAGGGAGGTGCGTCTCTGGTCATTCACACCAGCATGGACAATGACTGAGTCATATTTGTACTTGCCTTGGTGTGACCTGAGTGCTTATGTGGCGGATCCTAGCGCCCGACAGGCAGCTCACCGTGACCACCTTGTTCGGCCTGGTGAGCGGGACGTCAGTGTGCCTGATAGTCACCTATTACAAGTGTATCAGGTGTGTTTAGCCTTAAGGGCTGCGACTGTTCAGCACACTGGCTTTGTGAGCTGTGTTGCACGTGTTTTGTTTTGGGGTAGCGGTTGCTTGGGTGTCTGCTTTGGAGGTCTCTGCTGCTTAGGCAGATTTTTATTTAGAGCCTCCGAGTGTTTTTGTGTGTTTGTTTGGTCTGCTGTCGTGGTAGGTCTATGTGAGACTGGAATTGTACTGAGTGTGGTTTCCTTCTCCTCCTGACTGGTTACGCCAGTACTGAGTTGAGAGCTTAGCCTCCATTTTGGCTATATGGATGCATCTCTCTCATGTGTTGGAATTTATTGGGAGGAGGAGAGGGTTTTCTGTGTACATGAGGCAGTTGTAACATTGCCTCAAGATTCCCAGATTCACCAGCTGGACCGGAGAGAAGATTGACAACTGACCTTTGGACATGCTAGAATAGTATTGGGAATTCCTTTATAATTGGGAAAAAAAGGGCCAATGGGGAACAAGGTACTCGAGAGGATTTTGTGAGTGTGTAGTGCTTTTAATTTTTTAGTGCTGACTTATATAATTGCTTTAGTGAGCAAGTGCCTTTAGTGAGCAAGTGCCAGGTAACTTAAATGCAATGTGTTACAGGTAACTTAAATGCAAAAACGACAAACAGTAACTTTTAAGTGAAACAAGGAAATTAGTACAGTAAGCAATGCAGATATCACTAGGGATCCACAGAAGTGCTGAAAAGCCGCGGTTTAGGTGGTATTAGCGTTTCACGGAAATAACAAGCAAACAACACGCATACCAACAGAGCTAGATTCAGCAGGCCTGGATCTAGTCTGTGCTACAGCAAACAAGGTGTACCAATTTCAGTAAGAAACAGAAATATGCAGGCACTATAAGCCTTTAACCAGAAATTCCCAGCTCAGAAGGGCAGAGTCCAGCCTCTCCTCCCACAAGAGTGCAGACCACGAACCTTCTTAATGTAAAATAACTGGCCTGAAGCCCAGGTGCTTAAACCAGAACTAATACACTTTTAGAATTACTGACACTGAGCCCTCAATCAGCAGTTCCCAACTTAGAAGGATGTAAGCCACCTGCCCTGCCACCACAGTGCAGGCCACAAACCTTCCTAATGTAAAACTGGTCTGAAGCCCAAGTGCTTAATCCGAAAGACTTAGAATGATAGCTACACTTTAATCAAGTTACTACCAAGCAGTAATAAATACAATTGAATACTTTGAAGAATGCCTGGATTAGTGCTCAAGTTATACAAACAAAGCTAGATTCAGCAGGCCTGGATCTAGTCTACGCTACAGCAAACAAGGTGTACCAATTTCAGTAAGAAGCAGTTCAAATATGCAGGCACTATAAGCCTTTAACCAGAAATTCCCAGCTCAGAAGGGCAGAGTCCAGCCTCTCCTCCCACAAGAGTGCAGACCACAAACCCTTTTAATGTAAAATAACTGACCTGAAGCCCAAGTGCTTAAACCAGAATTAGAATAACTGACACTGAGCCCTCAATCAGCAGTTCCCAAGTTAGAAGGATGTAAGCTGCCTGTCCTGCCACTACAGTGCAAACCACAAACCTTCTTAATGTAAAACTGGTCTGAAGCCCAAGTGCTTAAACTAAAAGGCTTGGAATGAGTTGCACCAAGAAGTAATAAATATAACTGAGTACTTTTAAGATGACACAAAAGCGAAATAAATTAGGAAGAAACACAAATACAGTGAAAGCAGATAATTTTTTTTTTTCAGAAAAGTAGCAAAAACAGTAGTAAAAACAATTCACATGCAGTGCAAGCTGGCACACGAGTATGTAGCAATATTAGTCCACACACAGTTTGAAAAAAATTTAATTAAATTAAAAAGGACTAAAAGCAAGTGCAGAAAGGGTTTATTAGATAGAATGCGGTAGAGATGGGACTGGGGGAGTGTCCTAGATCAAATCTACAGTGGGGCGGGCACTGCAAAAGCCACCAAATTTAAACTACAACCAAGAACGGGGAGACAGTTTCAACAGAGCTAGATCTGAGGAATCGGTCCAAATTATAAAACCACAATAAAATGCAGAAAATATACTTAAATCAGCTTATGTCCAGTTGATGTATGCAGACAAATCTCAGTAGCAAGCAACTCTATTTAAAATGATTGTCCACAGACAACTGGGGTATTACTTAGACGAAACCAAACCTTGTCAGGTCTGATCAACTTTTCATTTCCTTCTACCCGAGAGCTCTAGGGAAGGCAGTCTCCAAGCAAACCATTTCTTCATGGATTTCCAAATACATTACCTTATGCTGCTCTCAACATGGAAAATCCATGCACGGTCAAGTCAACTCACTCCACCAAGGGCAGCTGCTTTCTCGGCTGCCTTTTTCAAAGGAATTTACTACGCTTCCATCCTGGAAGCTGCCACTTGGACTTCTGTCCACACCTTTACCAAACATTACAAACCGGACCTAGTCTCTAGAGCTAAGGCAGGATTTGCCAGGTGTATCCTCCAAGAACTAATTGACCAGGGAACCCAGAACCATACCTAAAAGGTCTGGTACTCTCCCTACTGTTGTGAATTACTGCAACATGTGAATAGGACATAGAATAGTTGTGTAATGACTTGCCATAACCTTAGATGTCCTTCTCTTCCATGTTGCAGTATTCAGTCCCCTCTACCTTTACCATCTTGCATACCATACTGACTTGTGGGGACATAACCGTTCTATCCCCCCAGTTTCTCCACTAAACACAAACTTTCTGCTACCCTGACTCTAGCCTACATGTAATTCTAAGGGCTCTTTTGGGACCTTACTACCCACAGGAGTACTACTGTGTGGCAGTTCATTCTGAGGAGGGTGCGTGCAGGCGTCCCCTTTATACCCTGTCTTTATGGCCCTGACAAGGGACATCACATGTACCCTCCAGAAGCAAGACTCTGGTATACTGGCCGGAAGGCGGCGCTGCTGGCAGCAACTCCCAACTGTTACGAATACTGCAACATGGAAGAGGACAATCTAAGGTTATGGTAAGTCCTTACACAACTATTCTTTACTGCTGCTTTTGTAAAACTACATCCTTCTCTATTACTTGCCCTATAGAGGTAAAATTGACATTCTGGATCTTGATCCCAAAGTTGCTGTTAATTGCCACACTGTCTTTACGATTGTATCAAGAATTTCAGTAAAATGTTTATTTATCCCCCATTCCACCTTGGCTCAGATTCAGTATGAGAGTAGATAACCCATCAGTCAACAGCTTCATCAGCTGCTTCAGTTCACTCCAGAGCTCAAGCTCATCCTTTCTCCCACAATGCATGTCTTATCAGCACCTCCGATCTCATTTGCTACCTTTTGGCTGCAAACATTTATCTCCAGTGCTACTTGTGGTTTGAGAAGCCTACTTTTCACACAAATTTTACTAACCTTAAAACAGCTTTTCTGTTTACCAGTATTTCTTATACCTGTTAACTAAACTGGCATAAATGTTTTCAGTTTGTCCAACTCCTACTTAGGCTACCTGTAAGTTTTGCAAATCTTCCTGTCGAATTTCCAAAGTCTCTGTACAAGGTTTTTACTTTAACAAGTTATTCACCTCACCTTTCACTCTATCTTAATCTAAAACATTAAATTCTTACCCTGTCGCACTCATTTACTTAATTTCACCTTTTAATTTTTTCTCTTGGATACCAGACTTCTCATTTCATCTGTGTCACTAGCAGGCAGTGATGTAAATATGCTAAATATGTTGCTACCTTTCATGCTAGTGTAATATGCAGCCAGTATTAGTTTGCTTCCTTTCTGCTTACTGCACTTTACTCTACCTACTAATAAAGTCATCTTTCATATTTTTACTCTTCCACGTGAGCAATTGACTTGCATCAAAATTGTATGATTTTTATTTGTAAATATTTTTGTCAAATTTTTGTACTTGTGTAACAATTGTAACTGCATTTAACTGCCTTTAATTTCACTAATCATGGATTAATTTGAAGTCTTGGAACGCCACTTAGTTTTCTGCCCAGACATTCCCACTAAATTAAATACATGCTAGTAAATTTAGCTGCTTAACAAAAAAAAAAGCCAGTTTTCTCATCCCTCACTCCCTAGGTTAGACAACAGCAGTCTGTCTTACAGCTGTCATTGCTGTATTACTTAGCGGGTAGTTTTATAGTCATGTTTCCATTTTTCTATTTGTAGTATTTGATATCCTCATTTGTTGCTGTTCTGCTTAATATTTTATAGACCTTAACTAGGTTTTGGGCTTTAAAAATTGTGCCCAATGCAGGAATAAGATGTTCGTGTTTCACTGTTGCAGTCGGTACATTTGGGTAATCCTGCTGGCAGGTTGCCCTCAGTCGGCCTGAATTTCAAAGTCCTGAGTCCTGCATTGGCTGCTGTCGCCCCTTCCCTGACGTCAGGTCATCAGGGGTATAAAATGTGGCAGACACCATTTTCTTTAGTCTTTTTTGCCGCTCTGTGCCCGAAGCAGAAGCAGTTCGCAAGTGCCGGTCAGCCGACTCCTGAGATTTTCATGTTAGTTTCAGATCTGAAGTCTTCAATAAAGCTAAGAACCCCATTGGGGAAACTTTTTTTTTTTTCTTGCTCCAGACCGATGTCAGAAAAAGTAAATTGTATTTCTTGTGGAAAGCAAATACCTCATAAGGACTTTCATTCTTACTGTATTCCTTGCCTAGGCCCTGATCGCAACGTTTCTGGTTGTCGGTTTTGTGCTAGATTTAACCAACGCACTATTAAGCGTCTGTACAATTTTGCATTTCACTATTTTGGCAGAAGATTTAACCATACAATGTTGTCTGATAGCCATCCGACTACCGGAATTCACAAAGCAAGGAAAAGGACAGGCATCAGAGGTCCAAAACAGACTAGGCTTCTAAGCCAGTCGCTGGTACTCAGTGAGGCGCCTTCACAGCCCCTGACGACCGCTGCAGGCAGTTACTAACACCCACATGGAGTCGACCAGGCCGCTGGAAGCTCAAGGCATTGGACCTTTGGAAACTGTTCCCTCAGATGGGTCCGGAGCCGCTGAGCAGGCATCTGCTTCTTAGGGTGTTTTCAGACCTACTCAATTATGTTAAAACTACTTCAGCTTCAAAGGCAAAGACTAAAGCACCTTTAAAGACAAAGAAACAAGTACAACAGTCTCATGGACAGGCCTCCATGCCTAAAAAACAGATGCTCGAGATGGCTGAAGACCTAATTACTCTGATCAGGGGTTCCCCATCCCCCTCCTGATAAGAGGCCTAGGCAAGAGACAGAATATGAATCTTCAGATCAGGTTTCCATTTCATCGGATTCCTCTTCTGATCTGGAATACTCTTCCTCCCTATGAGCATTCCGATGCTGAAGAATCCGTCCCTTCAGCCTCTCCTCCTGAGGATTATTCTTTTGGGGAAACTTTACATACCATGAGGGAGCATTTCCACTGGGAGAGCCAAGATTATTCAGAATCTAAGAAAAGGCTCCAGAGGCTTCCTTTTACTACAACACAGGCCCCTAGCTATACCACCTGCGTTAGACATTGTAGATGTATTTTGAGTCCAGTCTGACCCCTGACTCCTTACCTCCAGCTCTGGTTAAGCCGGATAGGTACTACAGGGTTCCTGACTCTCATAAATTCCTTTTAAAAAATCCTGCTGCTAACCCAGAAACTATCTCTCGGGGTCCCAAAGGGGTCAAGGCTTCCACTGCAAAAAACCCTACTCCCTCTGACAGGGATTCTAGGGCACTGGACAGATGGGGAAAAAAGATTTCCACTTCTGCTACCCTGGCTGTAAGAGCTTTAAATTGTCAGTTTCATATGCTTAAATATCCGCAATATATTATGTCACTGCTTAAACGGAAAATGTTTAATTCTGAATGTGCAGAAAAAGAAATGCAGGAATTGCATGCAGCTGAACAAGTTGGAAAGCATACTTTGCAATGTGGTTTTGATTCTCTGGAGGCCTCCTGCAGGGCCCGCAGTTACGGGTTCTGTCATTAGGAGGCATGCTTGGTTAAAGGAACAAAATCTACCTGATCATGTTAAAGCAAAATTATTGGATGCTCCATTACAGCATGATATTTGTTTGGTGTTAAAGCAGAAGAGGTGTTAAAGAAAATGGAGGACAAAGCTAAATCTATGCAAACAGTCAAGGATTTCTTACAGGTACAACCACCAAGATTTAGCAGACACTGGCCTACAAAGAATTGGTCCTTTCCAATGTCAGGCCACAAAGGGGCAGATACAGACTCCCTAGAGGCAGATCCCAGCCCCAGGGTTCGTTCAGGTTTAAACAATGAGGTGCTTCTACTTCCAAAACTGGAGAAGACGAATCACAGCCATGCAGGAAACAATCCCAATGACTTCCCCCTGCCTGCACCAAGCACTTATCTTCTGGCAGCACCTTTAGGGGGCAAACTAGCACTTTTTTCCCAAAATTGGCACATAACCCAGGACAAATGGGTTTTAAACAGTGTCACAAGGCTGCAAGTTTCACTTCCATACCCTGTCAAGGGCAAACGGTTGGCCAGACCTGCCAAAACAGTGGGCAGAGGCAAAAAACAAGTCTCATCCTCATGGACATGAATGCCATTCAACAAGTACCAGAGCAAGAGCAGGGACAAGGATTTTATTAAAGACTGTTCTTGGTACCCAGAAAGGACAAAGCCTGGAGACCAGTACTGGACCTATCTAAACACCTGGATATTCCAAAATTTAAAATGTTGACTCTACAGCAGCTTCGACCCATGTTGGGCAAGAAGGCTTGGCTAGTGACTTTAAATCTGAGGCATACCTGCATGTCCCAATCAGACAAACGTGCAGAAGATGCCACAGATTCAAAGCTGGCTAAGTGCTCTACCAATTCTCTGCATTGCCCTTTAGCTTACCTACTGCGCCCAGGGTCTTCACAAAGTGCCTGGCACCAGAAATTGCATTCTGCAGGCAGAGAGGAATACAGATGTATCCTTACTTGGATGACTGCCTCATTCAAGCAGAGAACAAGGACATTCTACTACAGCATCTGGCATTTTGTAAAGAGATTGCTACCATGTCTAGGGTACACGGTCAACTAACCGAAATCAAAACTCTAGTACCCTCTCGATCATATTCCTGGGTGCAAGCTTAAATACAACTGCCCAGATGGCTTATCTCACGCCACACAAAGGCAACTGACTACCTATTTCAAAATGTTGGCAACAAAGGCCCAGTTATCTGCAAGAAAAATTCTGCAGGCTTTGGGCTTCATGGCATTCTGCATTCTAATTCCATATGCAAGACTGCATATGAGGAAACTTCAATGGTACCTAAAAAGTGTTTGGACTCAACATTGCAACAGCCTGGAAACAATAGTTACACTCATTCCCTGCCTGCAACAGGAATTTCGATGGGCGAAGGCCTGTCACCAGAACAAGGGACAGCCATTCACTTTACCCCCACCCACACAGACATTAACAACGGATGCATCGGATTATGCATGGGGTGCCCACTTGGCATGAAAATGTATTCAAGCACGTGGTCCGCAAACCAAATGCATCTACATATCAATCCAAAAAGAGATGCTAGCTGTTCAAAATGCCCTGACAGCCTTCAAGGACTTGCTTCATCCAGGACAACTACTGATGGACTGACAACACCACGGTCATGTGGTATATAAACAGAGAGGCACTCGCTCTTACCCCCTTTGCAGACTAGCCATGACTTTGTGGGACACAGCATTGGCTTACCAAGTACATCTGCAGGCACAATTCCTGCCAGGAAAGATAAATACTCTGGCAGACTAAGCAGAAACCTCATGGATCCCCATGAGTGAAAATTGGATCCACAAGTCTTCAGCATGGTAACAAGGAAATGGGGGTGCCTGGACATAGATCTATTTGCCTCGCCTCACAACTGCCAATTAGAGATTCTGCACAAGGACATCACAGACAAGCATGGAAACTGGATGCCCTACATTTCAAAATTTTAACAGTATATGCCTTTCCTCCCCAAGGTACTCCTAAAGGTCAGACAGGAGAGGCCAAAAATAACTGATTGCCCCAGACTGGCCATGCCAGTACTGGTATCCAGTCCTAAGGAATTTGTCTCTAACTCAAGACCTTAAATCTGGCAGCATGGCTGATAAGTCATACAAAACACACCTCTCAATAAGGCGGTGATGGATGTCATTTTGGAGGCCAGGAGGCCTAGTACTAGAAAATCCTATGCTGGAAAATGGAAGAGATGTTAATAGTGTTTCACTGTTGTAGTCATCACTGTAGGGTTCTTCCTGCCGGCAGGCAGCCCTCAGTCGGCCAGAATCCCAAAGTCTGAGTCCAGCGTCGGCCGTGTACTCACCCTCCCTGACGTCAGTGCGCCAGGGGTACAAAGCTCCCAGCCGACGCCATGTTCCCCAGTCTTTCTTGCCACGTGGTGGAAGCAGTTTGCTAGTGCCGGTCGGCTGACTCCTGTTTTTGGTGCTTCATACCAAAGACATTCTTTTCAAAGCTAAGTACCCCATTGGGGAAACTTTTTTTTTCTTGTTCCAGACCGATGTCAGAAAAAGTTAATTGTATTTCATGTGGGAAGCAAATACCTCATAAGGATTTTCACTCTTACTGTATTCCTTGTCTAGGCCCTGACCACAACGTAGCTAGTTGTCTGTTGTGCTAGATTTAATCAACTTACTATTAAACGGAGATACGATTTTGCCTTTCATTACTTTGGGAGGCGATTTAATTATAACATGTCGTTGGACACTCTTCCGACTACCGGAGTTCATAAGGCGTAAGGATAAGGATAGGCCTCCGAGGTCCAAATCAGACAGTTTACAAATCAAAGCCAGCTGCTGGTTCGGCTGTTGTCAGTGAGGCGCTTTCGCATCCCCTGTCTGCCATTACAGAACCGCTTGCCGAAAGACTCCCACGAGGAGCCAACTAGGCCTTCGAATACTCCAGGTGCAGGACCTTCAAGATGATGCTGCCTCGGATGGGTCCGGAGCTGTTGTGCAGGTACCGGCTTCAGAGGGGGTTTTCAGGCCTACACAGCTTCAGGCAAAGACTCCCAAAACAGACTCAAGCCCAGGCCTCCTCTGATCTGGGACCTAAAACTCAAAATCAAATGCTTAAAATGGCAGAAGACTTGATGACTATGATTAGGGGTTCTCATCACCCTCCAAACAAAAGGCCAAGACAAGAATTGGATTATGAATCCTCTGATCAGGCATCTATCTCTTCAGTGTCTTCCTGTGAACAGGATTATACTTTTCCTCCTTATGAGGATTCTGATGCTGAGGAATCCATTCCTTCAGCTTCTCCTCCTGAGGATTATTCTTTTGGCGAAACTTTACATGACATGAGGGGACATTTTCACTGGGAAGGACAGGAGTACTCTAAATCTAAGAGAAGGCTTAGGGATTTCCTTCTTCCCCAACACAGACCCCTGGCTATTCCTCCTATTTTGGATATTGTGGATGATGTCTTTTGAGTCTAATTTAACTCCTGATTCCTTTCCTCCGATCCCTGCTAAGCCTGATAAGAGTCCCTGACTCCCACCAGTTTCTCTATAAAAAAATCCTACTGCTGATCCAGAAACCATTTCTCAGGGTCCTAAGGGTGTTAAGGCCGCCACTGCTAAGAACCCTATTCCGTCAGATGAGGATTCTAGAGCTTTGGAGAGATGGGGCAAAAAAGTGTACACTTCTGCTACTTTATTAGGGCTTTGTCAATTTCATATGTTGAAATATCAGCAATACCTTGTTATGAAACAAAACTGGGTACCATTTCTGCATGTGCAGACAATAAGGAATTACATGATTTGATGCATGCTACTGAGCAGGTGGGGAAACTTACCTTACACTGGGGTTTTGATGCTTTGGAGGCCTCTTGCAGGGCGGCTGCCACTGGCACGGTCATTAGAAGGCATGCTTGGTTAAAGGAACAAAATTTGCCTGATCAAGTGAAAGCAAAGTTACTGGATGCTCCTGTTCAACATATTTTGTCTGGGTCTAAGGCTGAAGAGGTTATAAAGAAAATGGAGGACACGGCAAAATCCATGCAAACTGTTAAGGATTTCTTGCAAGTTCAGCCTGCTAGATTTAGCAGAAATTGGCCAGCTAAAAATTGGTTCTTTCCCAGCTTGGACAGGCCTCAGAGGGGTAGATATAGGTGCCCCAGAGGGAGGGCCCAAGCACAGACCTCTTATAGACCTAGACAGTGGAGTGCTTCCACCCCCAGGGGTGGAGAAGATAGGTCTCAACCTTATAGGAAACAGGCTTAATGACTCCCCCTGCATGGCTCCAGGAAACTCTCTCCTGGAAGCTCCTCTGGGAGGAAAATTTTCTCTTTCACCGAAATTGGACTTGCATAACCCAGGACAAGTGGGTTCTGGATGTAGTTTTAAGAGGTTACAAATTCCACTTTCACACCTTACCAAAACCAAACGGATGGCCAGACCTACCAAAAACTCAATGGGCAGAGGCATTAAAACAGGTGAGGTCCCTCATGGCTGTGAGGGCCATAGAACTGGTTCCAAATTCAGACTGGACAAGGCTTTTATTCAAGACTTTCTAGTTCCCAGAAAGCAAAATACTTGGGAGACCCATCCTGGATCTGTCAGTCTTAAATACTTTCCTGGAGATACCAAAGTTCAAGATGCTTACTCTGCAGCAGCTCCTGCCAATGTTGAGCAAAAATGCATGGATGGTGACATTGGATTTAAAGGAGGCTTGCCTCCACATTCCTATCAGACTGGAGTGCAGAAGATACCTCTGGTCCAATGCAGGCTCGAAACATTACCAATTCTCTGCGCTGCCCTTTGGCTTGTCTGCTGCACCCAGGGTCTTTACCCAAGTGCCTGGCACCAGTAGTAGCTTACTGCAGACTCAAGGGAATTCAAATTTACCCTTATCTGGACGACTGCCTTATTCAAGCAGACAGCAAGGACATTTTACTCCAGCACCTGGAATTTGTTCAGAATCTGCTCAAGTACCTGGGATTCACTGTGAACGTAAAGTCAAATTTGACACCCACTCAACAGATAACTTTCCTGGGTGCTCTTTTAAACACAACAACCCAGATGGCATTCCTGACATCAGAAAAACTACAGCTGGTTTCAACTTTCAAAAGCCTGGCGTTAATGTCTCAGCTAACTGCAAGGAAATTCCTGCAGACTTTGGGTTACATGGCTTCCTGCATACTACTTATACCACATGCAAGACTGCATATGAGGAAGATACAATGGTACCTAAAAAGCGTATGGTCCCAGCATTGTCACAGTCTAGAAACAGAGTTTGCTGTCTTGCCTTGCCTGTAAAAGGAATTCCATTGGTGGGCCATGGCATGTCTTCACAACAAAGGGAAAGCCTTCAGTCTACCTCCAGCCTACCAAGTGATAACCATGGACGCCTCGGATTATGCATGGGGAGCCCACTTGCAGGGGAAAGGCCTGCAAGGTTTTTGGACAGAGGATCAGAAGCATCTACATATCAATTTAAGAGATGTTAGCTGTGCAGAATGCCCTCTTGGCTTTCAGGGATCTTTTACAGCCAGGGCAGCTACTGATACGGACAGACAAAACCACAGTTATGTGGTACATAAACAAGCAAGGGGGTTCACACTCCTACCCCCTTTGCAGACTAGCCATGACTATGGAACACAGCACTAGCTTGCAAAGTGGACCTACAAGCTCAATTCCTGCCAGGGAAACGAAACACTCTGGCAGACAGCCTGAGCAGGAACCTGTCAGACCCACACGAGTGGATGCTAGACACCCAAATATTCAAGATGATTACAGAAGCCTGGGGCTGCCCGGACATAGATCTATTTGCATCTCCCCACAACTACCAGTTAGACATTGCACAAGGACATATCACAAGCTAGCATGGAAAGTGGATGCTCTCTCATTCAGTTGGAGGAACCTCTCTGGGTATGCCTTTCCACCACTACCTCTTCTACCAAGGGTGTTATTAAAAATTAAAACAAGACAAACCAAAGTTGAACTTTCTGGCCCCGAATTGGCCTCGACAATTTTGGTACTCAACACTGATAAATCTATCCCAGGAACCTCCTTGGATTCTACCTCAGATTCTAAATCTTTTGTCTCAACATCAGGGCCAGGTCCTGCACTCTCGTATCAAAACTAGCCTGGTAGGGTCTATGATTAATCCTACCCTTTCCAAACAGGTCATGGATGTTATCTTAGAAGCCAGAAGGCCTAGCACTAGGAAATCTTATGAAGGTAAATGGAAGAGATTTTGCACCTGGATGCATGCTCAGGAATCTGATCGTCACATTCCAAATATTCCATTGATTTTACATTACCCAACAGATATGTTGCATAAGGGTTTATCTTTTTCCTCCATAAAAATACATGCCTCTGCTATCTCCGCACATTATAATACAGATCCTCCAATTTTTTCACATCCACTTCTGAAACAGTATCTCAGAGGAGCAAAGAATTTAAGGCCCCCTAGGACACCACCCATTCCTGCCTGGGAGCTCAATTATGTCCTGGAAAAGCTTACTCTGCCTCCTTTTGAGCCTGCTGCCACATATGATATAAAGTAGAAGAGTCTCTGAGTTACCAGCGCTCATGGCTGTGGAACCTTACATCATTTTTCATCAAGACAGGGTTTCTTTGAGGACTAACCCTACTTTCATGCCTAAAGTGGTTTCTAAAGTGGCTTTAAACCAAACTATTCACCTGCCAACTTTTTCCCTAATCCACAAAATAGGGGGGAGAGGATCTTGCATTCTTTGGACGTGCACAGGCAACTTTGCTTTTACCTGGACAGAACCAAGGATATCAGGAAAACTTTTTGTTTCTTATGCAGCAAATTCCCAAGGCAAAGCTATTTCAAAACGGACAATTTCTAAATGGATTGCTCATGGAATCAGATTTTTACTCATCATGGAAAGCAAATTCCAGGAAAAATTAGGACTCTACCAGAGCTGCAGCTACTTCCACTGCCTTTCTCAGTGGAGTACCTACCAAAGATATTTTGGAAGCTGCAACTTGGAGTTCAGTGCATACTTTCTCTAAGCACTATAATCTCCCTCTTTATTCTAAGTCTAGGGCAGGCTTTGCTTCTGCAGTCTTGCAAGGCCTTCTAGCCACCCCTTCTACTCAATAACCGCCACCCTTTATCTCCACTTTGAGATTCAACCCTACAGTGATGACTGCAACAGTGAAACACTAACATAGTACAGTTGTGTACACTTACCATAAATGTAGATGTTAGAGTGTATTCACTGTTGCAGTCCAGGTTACCCACCCGCCATCCCCCATTTCTTTGCTGGAATTTATCTGTACTTCTCTATTCTATACAACCTATGTGGTGTATTTGCTTGTAGATGGCAAAATATATACTTTGGGTGCATGCATGTTTTATTGGCAAATTTTTAGCTTACCCTTTTGGGGGCACCTGACATCTGGGGCAAGAAAAACTGAAGAAAATGGCATCTGTATACCCCTGACGCACTGACTTCAGGGATGAGGTGACAGTAACCGACGCCAGACCTAGACTTTGGAATTCAGGCCGACTGAGGGTAGCTTGCCAGCAGGATAACCCAATTGTAATGACTGCAACATTGAATACACTCTAACGTCTACGTTTATGGTTAGTGTACACAACTGAACTACACCCTTCATTTCCCAGAAGGTGTAAAAGGAGGCACATACTGCTATGAATTTGTTAATTTGTGATGAACATGTACAATTGAAATGTTGCTATAGGTATGTTTTGGAGCTTTCCCCCAGGGCCTCTGCTGAAAATGGACATGTATCCAGTTGGACTATCCCGGTCAACAAATGTAAAATAAATTGCTCTTGGAATCTCGTGCCCTAGAGACTAACTGTATGAAAGATCCTTTTCATTATGTCCTTCCTCATCTGAGTCCTTGAGCTGCTTGTTGAATCCAACCCAGCAAAACTAGTTAGTTTCCATATTGCACTGTATTTTTGTAGCTATACTGTGGTCTGTTTTGCCCCTTTGCCATTAGGCTTTCAAACTTGACAGAAGCAAAGTGGTCCTTGTTTTGCTGTATAAATTTCTGCAATTTCTTTCACTTTTTAGACCTTCCCCCTTAAGTTACAGGTTAGAGGTTGAATTGTGTGGTTTCCTGGGAGAATTTTTTGTTTTGTAGTCGACTCATATGGAAGACTTGACACTTTGCCCCACATTGATTTATTGGGTGTACGAATTTTCCCCAGGGGTTGCTGTTGAAGACTTGAATATCCCACACTTTTACACGTGTACTTTCTCTGGACTCTGGCATATCTTTATGCAGCTTACTTTTGCATCCATCTTGCATGTTTAACTCTGGTCAGCAGCAATGTGTCATAAGCACGATTGCTTAACTGAACATACCATGATTGGTGTGACTACTGATATGTTTATCCATGCTACCCTTGAGCTTTTAGAGCTACAGCAAAAATGTGCAATAGAAATATGTTGAAAAGGAAAGGTTTGATATGCTTCTTTTGTAGAAATCATTTAAAGCAAGCTTGTTTATGCTGTATTGTCTTGCAGGTATCTAAAAAGTATATTTCAAAGGAGCTTGCCAAAGAGGCCCGTATTAAAGCAGAGCCTTTCATTAAGTGGCTTAAAGAAGCCGAGGAGGAGGATTCTGAGGAATCTGAAGGCAATGAAGATAATGTTGAGGTAAGTTTTACATTGCATAATGAGTTGGTTTCTTCCTGTTTTATAAAAGGGAAAAATTCAACCTACTTCAGGAGGTTTGTACTGCTTAATCTGAATCTTCTTTCCATTCATCACTGATGGGTTCGATTTTGGGCCCTCTGAACAGTCAGCGTATTACAAAGCTTCTGACAGCCAAAACAAACTCTCTAGCCAAGTGTCTACCCAGAATGCCCTTCTCCCTGTTACCTCAGTTTTCTAAAAGGAAGTAAAGCCGAGGCCTCTTCTGCGCAAATACCTAGTGCACCACTTGGACCCAAAGCATCCCCCAGCAGCCTTTGGATGGAGAAGGAAAGTGGGAAACGAATGAAAGAAGATCAACACAGATGGAATGTTATGGTAAGACATAACCTCTTTATCTGATGTTAATCTTTCCATTTGTCACTGATGGGACAGAATCCCAAGCTACCTTGAGGTCTGTGGGTGGCCTTTATGGAAGAAAATTCCTGAGTACCATTGAGCCAAAGGCAGCTGTCCCCCTGGGAGACCTGGTCCAATTAGTAATGATTGCTAAAGGTATGAGGCTTAGCCCAAGTAGCTGCTGCAGAGATGTCATCCATGGATGCCCTGGAATGGAATGCTATAGAAGTTGCCATAGATCTAGTGGAGTGGGCTTTAACTTTTGGCATGGATTCATTATGGGGTGAATAGGTGACATGAATGCAGTCCCTGATGTAACCTTGTAAACAGCTTCTACCATTTTGCGTCCTGTAAAGGAGATATAAAGCTGTTCAGATTTACGGATAGGTTTGGCCCTGTCTAGGTAAAAATCTTAATTGTATGTTTAAGGTGTGGAGGCAGTACTCTCCTCTTGGCAAAATTCGGAAGAAACTGCCAGATCAGTGGACTGGTTAATAGAGAATTCAGAAACTTCTTTGGGAAGAAAGGATAGGATGTTCTTCATCTCACATTGCTGCAGTCCTTACACTTGGGTAGTCCGCTGTCCTCGGTCGGCCCGAATATCAAAGTATTAGGCTGACGTCGGTCAAGGCGCTCAAGACGGACGTCAGGGTATAAATGCGCATGACCGACGTCATATCCCCAGTCTTTTTTGCCGCATGGTCCGATGCAGAAGCAGCGTTGCAAGTGCCGTTCGGCGTTCTGAAATTTTTCGAATTCGGAGTTTCAGACCGTCAAAGTTGGCTAAGTACCCCGTTGGGGAATATTTAAGTTTTTTCTTGCCTCAGTGGTTTACCGGATGTCAGAAAAAGTGAATAACTGTATTTCTTGTGGGAAGCAGATACCGCATAGAGATTATCATACTTTGTGTATTCCTTGTTTGGGGCCTGAGCACGACGTTGTAGGGTGTCGCTTTTGTGCTAGGTTCAATAAGCGCAGTATTAAGCGAAGGCTAGATTGTGCCAGGTTAGTCTTTGGGAAGCGGTGCAATTATAAGATGCCGTCGGACGCTCCGACGCCCGCTTCTTCAAAGAAGCGCAAAGACAAGGCAGCTAAACCCAGACAAGAAGAGTCGTCCGTACCGGACGCCGGTTCTTTAGAGGCGTCAGTGGAACCGGTGGTTCCGCCGGAGGCTTCTCTGGAGTCTCAGGGGGAGACTTTGTTATTGCAGGATGTGGCCTCCCAGGAGGCAGGTCAGGCTGAAGGGGCTTCTCAGGTTACTGTACTCCCCTCCCTTCCTAAGGTGGTTAGGCCCTCTCCTTCTGTTTCTAAGGCTTCTCCCAGAGGCAGGCCAGGTTTAGCTTCTGTTGGTGGTGCTCCTAGTTCTTCTGGTTCTGTGCCCAAGAAGCACATGCTTAAAATGGCAGAAGATTTAATTACTTTGATTAGAGGTTCTTTGCCCCCTCCAGATAAGAGGCCTAGGGTGGAACCAGAGTTGGGGAGTTTTGAGCAGCCTTCAGATGTTTCAGAGTCTTCGGCTGAAGACTTGCAGGAGTATTCTCCTTATTCTGATTCTGATGCAGATGATTCTACCCCTTCTGCTTCTCCTCCAGAGGATTTTTCTTTTTCAGAGACTCTTCATTCCATGAGGGAACATTTTAAGTGGGAAGGTCAGGACTTCTCTGATTCCAGGAAAAGGCTTAGGGAGTTTTTACTTTTACCCCAGCATAGGCCTTTGGCTATACCTCCTGTTCTGGATGTTGTGGAAGATGTGTTTGCGGAGGCTTCACTTAATCCTGATTCTTTGCCTCCTGCTCCTGTTAAACCGGATAGGTATTATAGGGTGCCTGAGGCTCATAAATATCTTTATAAGAGTCCTAGGGCGGACCCAGAAACTGTTAGTCAGGGACCTAAGGGTGTCAAGGCCTCTGTTGTAAAAAAATCCGGTTCCTCCAGATAGAGGCCAGAGCTTTGGATAGATGGGGAAAGAAAGTCTATACTTCTTCCACCTTGGCTATGAGGGCTTTGAATTGCCAGTTTCGTATGTTGAAATTTCAGA
Source organism: Protopterus annectens (assembly GCF_019279795.1). Classification (NCBI taxonomy): domain Eukaryota; kingdom Metazoa; phylum Chordata; order Ceratodontiformes; family Protopteridae; genus Protopterus; species Protopterus annectens. The sequence continues at coordinate 841,989,985 of NC_056737.1, read as the reverse complement.
ATTATCTACTTTCTCAACTGAAGTCTAAGGTAGATGCTCTGGCGGAAGGCATTGAGTGTAAGGAATTACAAGATTTAGTACATGTCTCTGAACAGGTGGGTAAGCATTCTTTACAATGTGGTTTTGATGCTGTACAGGCCTCGTCTAGGGTGGCTGCCACTGGGTCAGTTCTTCGCAGGCACACCTGGTTGAGGGATCAGAATTTATCTGAGCATGTTAAGACAAGGATTTTGGATGCTCCTTTACAGTCTGATGTGTTTGGTTCACCTGTTGAGTCAGTCTTGAAGAAAATGGAAGACAAGGCAGACTGTTAAAGATTTTTTGCAAGTCCAGCCTCCGAAGTTTAGTAGGAATTGGCCTGCTAAGGGGTGGACATACCCTTCTTATGAGTCACAGTCTAGGGGTAGATCTAGACGTGGTAGAGGCAGAGCTCAGAGCTCCTTCAGGCTTAGAACAGGGAGTTCTCCTGCACAATCTTCAGGTGAGGGCAGGGGCCAGTCCTTTCGTAAACAGGCTCAATGACCTACCTTTTCAGCTGCCAGATCCTTCTTGTCTGGCAGCACCTTTGGGAGGAAGGTTGGCACTCTTCAGAGAAAATTGGAGTTTGTTTACCCAGGACAGATGGGTATTGGATATCATACACCAAAGTTACAGATTTTATTTCCATACCTTGCCTCCTTTCAAAGGCATGCCGGACGTTCCTCCTCAGCAAAGACTAGAGGCTCGCAAGCAAATTTCTCTGCTGCTCCAAATAGGGGCCATACAACCGGTCCCTCTACCAGAAGTGGGCCTAGGATTTTATTCTCGCCTGTTCCTAGTACCAAAGAAGGGGAACACGTGGAGACCAATTTTGGATTTATCTATCCTCAACACTTATCTGGACATTCCCAAGTTCAAAATGTTGACGTTACAACAGCTTTTACCTCTGCTGGGCAAGGATCACTGGATGGTGACTTTGGATCTCAAGGAGGCTTACCTTCATGTTCCTATCAGGCTAAGTTGCAGGAAGTATCTGCGTTTTTGAGCTGGGACTTCACATTATCAGTTCTCTGCATTGCCCTTTGGCTTATCTACTGCGCCCAGAGTGTTCACGAAGGTTCTGGCTCCAGTGATAGCTTTCTTCAGGCTAAAAGGAATTCAGATCTATCCTTATTTGGACGATTGCCTGATTCTGGCCCAAGGAAAGGATGAACTTCTTCATCATTTGCAATATGTGATAGCAGTGCTAAGATGCCTGGGGTATTCTGTGAATGAAATAAAGTCCAGTCTAGTACCCTCTCAAGACATGTGCTTTCTGGGTGTGAGACTGAATACAGCAGCCCAGATGGCTTTTTTGACCCCGGACAAACAAAAGAATCTTTCTCTTTACTTCCATCAATTGTCTCATCAGTCCAGGCTGACTGCAAGGACAGTCCTTCAAGCCTTGGGGTTCATGGCATTTTGTATTCTGGTGCTTCCCAATGCCAAACTGCATATGAGGAAGCTGCAATGGTATCTCAAAAATGTATGGACACAACACTGCCAAGATTTGGACACTGTCATTCAAATACCTTGCATTCAAAAGGAATTTTTGTGGTGGGCTCAGGAATGTCACCTAAACAAGGGACTCTGTGACCCGGCCAGAGGCGAGTCAGATTCTAACGACAGATGCCTCAGACAAAGCTTGGGGAGCTCATCTAAATGGAAAGTGGGTACAAGACACGTGGCCTGCCAGACTTCAACATCTACATATCAACTTGAAGGAGATGTTAGCAGTCCAATTTGCATTAATAGCTTTCAAGGATTTACTTCTTCCAGGGCAGGTGTTGATTCTAACAGACAACACAACTGTCATGTGGTACATCAACAAGCAAGGGGGACACATTCTTATCCTCTATGCAGACAAGCAATGATTTTGTGGGAGACTGCTCTCAGTTTACAACTAAATCTTCAGGCAAGGTTTCTGCCGGGAGCACAGAACTCCTTAGCAGATGTGTTGAGCAGGCAAATTATGGATCCCCACGAGTGGAAATTGGATCCTCATGTATTTCAGAAATTGACAGTGTCCTGGGGAACTCCAGACATAGATCTGTTCGCTTCTCCACTAAACTACCATCTGCCAAGGTTTTGCACAAATAGGTTTCATCACACAGCTTGGAAAGTGGATGCTCTTTCATTCAGCTGGAACAATCTTCATGTGTATGCCTTTCCACCTCTGCCTCTCCTCCCAAAGGTACTCCTGAAGGTCAGACAGGACAAGCCAAAGATGATTTTAATAGCTCCAGATTGGCCTCGACAGCACTGGTACCCATTACTGAGAAGTCTGATACGGGAGCCTCCATGGCCTTTGCCTTCGATTCCACACCTGCTGTCTCAGGAGAACAGTCATTTACTCAATGTCAAGCTTCACTCTCTTCACCTGACAGCCTGGCATATTCTGTTTTAAACCCTGGAGGGTCTCAGCTGCCACAGCAAGTTTTGAATGTTATTTTGGAGGCCAGAAGGCCTAGTACAAGGAGAGTGTACGCAGATAAATGGAAGAGATTTTTATTTTGGAGTGCAGCAAAGGATTTTGATGTTTCTAAGCCTAATTTAAGTGTGGCTCTTCAATATCTTACTGAGTTACTGGACAAAGGTTTGTCCTTCTCTTCTATTAAGATTCATGCTGCAGCAATTTCTGCTCACTATGACTGTGAACCACCATTGATGTCCTTCATGGATGCATCTGCAGTCATAACAACTGGGTTGTCCTGTCGTCAGGCAGCCCTTCAGTCGGCCGGATTCCAAAGTCCGGGTCCGGCTTCGGCTGATGTCGCACTTCACCCGACGTCATCTCTGTTGGACTTCGGGTATAAAAGCATCAGCCGACGCCATTTTCTTCAGTCTTTCTTGCGGCGCGCCAAGCAGAAGCTGTTCGCAAGTGCCGGTCGGTCGGATCCAGAGATTACTTCTACCGAATACTACTTCGAAGACTTCTAAAGCTAAGTACCCCGTTGGGGACTCTTTCTTGCCTCAGCCGATGTCAGAAAAAGTTAATAATTGTTTAACCTGTGGGAAACAAATACCTCATAAAGATTTCCACTCTTACTGCCTGCCTTGCTTAGGCCCAGCCCACGACGTAGCAGCCTGTTCGTCCTGTGCTTCTTTCAACCGACGAACGCTTAGTCGTCGGTCGGAGTTTGCAGAACAGTTTTTCGGTTCTGATTTTGCGTACATTATGCCGTCGGATCCTCCGACTACGCATTCTGCCAAAAGCAAGAAAAGACCGACACGCGGTCCGCAGTTTCGGCCGAAACCATGGTTAAGCAAACGCGAGTGTCTCGGTTTCGGCGAAACCGAGAAAACTGATCAAAATACAGCTGAATCTATCTCTACAACTGAGGTCCCTGCTAACACTCTTGAATCGGCCTCAGAAATTTTACCCACTACGGTGCTTACCACTGACTTATCAGACACTATTCCCTTGGATGTCTCTACCCCAGCACGTGGTGCTGCTAGGCCTCCAGCAGCCATGTCCATTAAGGCCTTCGCCAGGGCTAAAGCAGCCAAGACTACTAAAACAGTGCCTGTTAAATCCCCCTCAACCAGGCCCTCTTCCAGTTCCCAAATGCTTACTTTGGCAGAAGATTTAATTTCATTAGAGGATCTCAATCTCACCCAGACAGGGCCTCTCAGCCCCCAGAGAAGAGACCTAGGGCAGAGCCCCATGAGCCAGTGTCCTCTGATGATTCTGCTGATGAATCAGACATAACTGACCAGCCAGAGGCTCCTTTCTCCAATTTTGAAGATTCTGATGCTGAAGAATCCATTCCAGCTGCTTCCCCACCAGAAGAATTCTCCTTTGGGGAAACCTTGCATGCCATGCGAGAACAGTTCCAATGGCAGCAACACGATTTTTCAGACTCCAGGAAAAGACTTAGGACCTTTTTGCACCTTCCACAGCACAGGCCCTTAGCTATACCTCCTGTTCTCTCTGTGGTGGATGATGCTTTCAATGATGTCTGCTCCGCTCCAGATTCTTTACTCCCAGCCCCTGCCAAACCAGAGAGATTTTACAGGGTGCCAGATACTCATCACCACCTTTACAAGGCCCCTCTTGCAGACCCGAAACTATTTCCCAGGGTCCCAAGGCAGTAGCAGCGACCAAAGCTAAAACCCTGTTCCTTCTGAAAGGGAAGCAAGGTCATTAGACAGATGGGGTAAAAGGTTTACACTTCAGCCACTCTCTCAGCTAGAGCTTTAAACTGTCAGTTTCACATGATACAATACCAAGAGTTTATGCTTGATCAGTTAACTAAAAAGCTAACCACTGATGAATCTCTTGATAAGAAATATGTATTAGAAATGGTAAATAACATACAGCAAGTTAGTAACCATTCTTTAAAATGTGGCTATGATGCACTGGAGGCTTCATTTAGATCAGCCATGACTGGCACTGTAATTAGAAGGCATGCATGGCTAAAGGAGCAAGCTTTACGGATCATGTTAAATCTAAATTGCTAGATGCTCCTATGGATAAAACAAGTTTGTTTGGTACACCTGCCCAGCAGGTTATGAAGAAAATGGAAGAAAAGGCAAAATCAGTCCAGACAGTTAAAGATTTCTTGCAGGTTCAACCCCAAGGTTTAGCAGGAACTGGCCTGCCAAAAATTGGTCCTTTCCTGACTCCACAAGACCTCAAAGGGCAGGAATAGGCGTTCCAGAGGCAGAAATCAATCCAGAGGAGGTGCCTACAGAGGACGACAGTGGCAAGGTAACAACAGAGGCAGACTCCACACCTGCCACTACATCAACACAGCCACAGTGACTTAATCCTAAACCCGCCTACCAGGGAACAAATAGCAGCTCCTCTAGGCGGAAAGCTAACTTTATTTTCAAAAAACTGGCACCACATAACAAAGGACAAGTGGATTTTACGAACCATAGATCAAGGTTACGGTTCCACTTCCACACTTTACCAGACAAAGAGGAATGCCAAATCTACCTCCAAATCAAAAGAGAGAGGCTCTACAACAGATAATGGAGTTAGAAAACATGAGGGCTGTGGAGAAAGTGCCAACAGCAGAGCAAGGAAAGGGGTTCTACTCCAGACTATTCCTAGTTCCAAGAAAGGAAAAAAGTTGGAGACCAATTCTAGACCTGTCCACCCTGAATACTTACATCATTGTCCCAAAATTCAAAATGCTGACCCTACAGCAACTTCTTCCCATGCTGGGCAAGGAGTGTTGGCTGGTAACTCTAGATCTCAAGGAGGCATACCTGCACGTCCCCATTCGACCAATCTGCAGAAGATGCCTCAGATTTCTTGCAGGATCAGAGCACTATCAATTCTCAGCATTGCCCTTTGGCTTATCTACTGCGCCCAGAGTATTCACAAAATGCCTGGCATCAGTAATCGCCATTGCAGACTACAGGAATTCAAATTTATCCATACCTGGACGACTGCCTGATACAAGGAGACAACAAAAGCAAGCTGACAACAGATTTACAAAGGGTCATTTACTTGCTTCAAGCACTGGGATACACAGTCAATTTACAAAAGTCAAGACTGATACCATCCCAGACAAGGACTTTCCTGGGAGCGAATTGGACACAGTAAGACAAATGGCATTCCTAACTACAGAAAAACAAAAAGAACTACCTCTTTACTTCTTGGCACTAACAAAACTGAACAAGTTAACAGCAAGAAAGGTACTGCAGGCCTTGGGTTTCATGGCATCATGCATAATCTTGGTTCCATTTGCCAGACTACATATGAGAAAACTACAGTGGTACCTAAAGAATTTATGGTCCCAACACAGACACCGCCTAGAAACGGAAATCCCACTAATACCATGCTTAAAACAGGAGTTCCTATGGTGGGCTCAGGCATGCCAGTCAAACCCAGGCCTGCCCTTTCGCAGGGTCAAGCAAGCCAGACCATCACAACAGATGCTTCAGACCTAGGATGGGGGCATATGCTGGACAAATGCGTACAAGGATTGTGGACACAGGACCAACTTCACCTGCACATCAACCTAAAAGAAATGCTGGCAGTAAAACTGGCAATCCAAAAGTTCAGACCATTTCTCAAGGAGGACCACTTGATGATAAGGACAGACAACACCACAGTCATGTGGTACATCAACAAACAGGGAGGCACTCATTCTTACCCCTATGCAGAATGACTTTGGAGCTGTGGACCCTGGCACTCAGCTACAACATCCAGTTACAGGCAATATTTGTGCCAGGAAAAGAAAACTCTCTAGCAGATATGTTAAGCAGGACCACATCGGATGCCCACGAATGGCAGCTGCACCCGGATATCTTCAAGACCATCTCGAAGAAATGGGGAATGCCTCAGATAGATCTATTCGCATCACCTCTCAATCACCAGCTCAAAAAATTCTGCACAAGGACATTCCACCCACTAGCATGGAAAGTGGACTCGCTCTCCTTCAGCTGGAAAGGCCTAACAGCATATGCATTCCCACCTCTTCCCTTGATACACAAAGTACTTCTAAAAATCAAGGAGGAAAGTCCAAGGATAATCCTGATAGCTCCAAACTGGCCAAGACAGCATTGGTACCCACTACTGAGGAGCATGTCTCGGAACAATATGTGGCCAATTCCCCTGATGCCTTTGATGCTAACTCAGAACAACTTCAGCACCATGCATCCAAACCTAAAAACGCTGCAACTGACTGCATGGAACATCACATAGCAGCTGCTAATACAGAACTTTCACAAAGAGTTAAAGACATTATTCTTGAAGCACGCAGGCCTTCAACTAGAAGGAATTATGCTGGGAAATGGAAAAGGTTTGTCATTTGGAGTTCTGAAAGAGGAAAAGATGTATCAAACATAGATATGCCTAACATTCTGGAGTATCTGGCCGAACTGCTTCATTCAGGCCTGTCCTACTCCTCCAAGATTCATGCATCAGCTATTTCAGCAGAATACAGCTTTGATCCACCTGTTTTTTCACACCCTTTGCTCAGGCAGTTCCTCAGAGGAATCAAGAATGTAAAACCTCCAAGGAAACCACCATTGCCAGCTTGGGACTTGAACTTTGTGCTAGAAAAATTGACACTATCACCTTTTGAACCAGCAGCAACAGCAGACCTACAACACCTGTCATGGAAAACTGCTTTCCTACTGGCAATTACTTCAGCAAGGAGGGTTTCAGAACTACAGGCCTTAATGGCAGTGCAACCCTTTCTAATCTTCCACCAAGATAGTGTCCATGAGGACTAATCCTACATTTATGCCTAAGGTGGTATCCAGAGTGTCTTTAAACCAGGCAATCCACCTGCCTACCTTCTTTCCCAACCCACAAAACAGAGGGAAAGAATACTGCATACCTTGGATGTACATAGACAGCTACGCTACTACTTGGACAGAACAAAAATAGCAGAAAGACTGACCAACTTTTCGTAGCCTATGCAACAGGAAGGGAAGGAAAAGCTATTTCCAAGCAGACAATCTCCAAATGGATAGGAAATTGCATACGATTCTGTTACTCCTTCCATGGAAAGCCAATTCCACAGAACATAAGACCTCATTCTACAAGGGCAACAGCCACTACCACAGCCTTCTTACAAGGAGTGGCTACCAAAGACATTATTGAGGCGGCTACTTGGACCTCCGTGCATACATTTGCCAAGCATTATAATTTACCTCTATATTCCAGATCCCGAGCAGGGTTTGCCACTGCTGTTCTGCAAGGGATCCTAAACACACCATAATTTACTTCTATCCTCCTCCCCTAGTTGGCTATGGTATTCTACCCAGTTGTTATGACTGCAGATGCATCCATGAAGGACATAGTACAGTTTTGTACCTACCATAAATGTAGATGTCCGAATTGGATAGCATCTGCAGTCAGGATTACCCTCCCTCCTTCCCCTCTGTGGTACTCCTAGGGTGTTTACCCTTCTAATAGCTAGCTACTGGGGGGATTTCTTTCATGGTGTATTTGTTTGTATTTATGTACATACATGCTTATTTTTGTGTTTACCTCTATCTTTTGGAAACATTGGCATCTATCCAAAATTTTTAGCCTTCTATAGGGCTTCTGGCATCTGGGGCAAGAAACACTGAAGAAAATGGCGTCGGCTGATGCTTTTATACCCGAAGTCCAACAGAGATGACGTCGGGTGAAGTGCGACATCAGCCGAAGCCGGACCCGGACTTTGGAATCCGGCCGACTGAAGGGCTGCCTGACGACAGGACAACCCAGTTGTTATGACTGCAGATGCTATCCAATTCGGACATCTACATTTATGGTAGGTACAAAACTGTACTTTTTCTCATCCCTTGTTTAAGCAATTCCTTAGAGGGGCAAAGAATATAAGACCCCCACGGAGAGCTCCGACTCCTGCTTGGGATCTCAATTTTGTGTTGGAGAAACTCACTCTACAACCTTTTGAGCCTGCAGCTACTGCTGAGTTAAAATATTTATCATGGAAGACTGCTTTTTTGTTGGCCATTACCTCTGCGAGAAGGGTTTCTGAATTACAGGCCCTTATGGCAGTTGAGCCTTTCTTAATTTTCCATAAGGATAGGGTATCTTTGCGTACTAATCCTTCCTTTATGCCTAAAGTGGTTTCTAGTGTGGCTTTAAACCAAACTATTCATTTGCCTACTTTTTATGCAAACCCCCAAAATAGAGGGGAAAAGATTTTGCACACTTTGGATATACACAGGCAGTTGAGATATTATTTGAACAGAACTAAAGGGTTCAGGCAGTCTCAGCAGTTTGTTTCTTTTGCTTTGGGTTCTCAGGGCAAGCCTGTGTCAAAACAAACTATTTGTAAGTGGATTGGGTTTTGTATTGCTTTCTGTTATTCCCATCATGGCAAGGAGGTTCCAGCTGGGATTAGGCCTCATTCCACTAGGGCTACTGCCACTTCTACAGCTTTTTTAAGGGGGGTGGCAACTAAAGATATTTTGGAGGCAGCTACTTGGAGTTCAGTGCATACTTTCTCTAAGCATTATCACCTTCCACTTTACTCTAAATCGAGGGCTGGTTTTGCCACTGCAATTTTACAGGGCATTTTGGCAGCTCCTACTGCTTTATAGTTTTGCCATCCTCCCTTATCTCTGCTTTGGGATTCTACCCAAGTGTAAGGACTGCAGCAATGTGAGATGAAGAACATAGTACAGTTTTGTACCTACCATAAATGTAGATGTTCGAAGATCCACATTGCTGCAGTCCAATTTACCCTCCCTCCTTCCCCCTGTAGTTAGAGGCAGTTGTGTGGTTTGGGTTGTACATATTGTAAATATTGTATATTTTGTACATCTGCTTAGTACAGGGGTGGTTGGTTGTTTTTTGTTGTATTTTGGTTTTTTGTTTAGGGTCTTCTGACATCTGGGGCAAGAAAAGACTGAGGATATGACGTCGGTCGTGCGCATTTATACCCTGACGTCCTGATGTCAGTCTTCAGCGCCTTGACCGACGTCAGCCTAATACTTTGATATTCGGGCCGACCGAGGACAGCGGACTACCCAAGTGTAAGGACTGCAGCAATGTGGATCTTCGAACATCTACATTTATGGTAGGTACAAAACTGTACTTATGTCCGAGGTGACAGTCTTTATGAAAAATCAGAAAGGGCCTCTTGATGCACAATGCCTGCAGCTCTGAAATTAATGGCTACCAGAAATAAAGATTTCCAAGACAAAAACTTTAGGTCACACTTAGCTGCAGGCTCCAAGGGCTTTTGAGTCAAAGACTGGAGGACTGAAGTGAGGTTCCATGGTTCTATGGACGGTCTGAGAAGAGGTCTGAGATGAGAGGTCCCTTTGAGGAAAGCCTTGCAGAGGCGTAAAGAGATGAGGGGTGCAGGGGTGCCATCTGTACCATTCTTGAAGTTGTAAATTGCCGCTAGATGCACTCTTACTTTAGAGGCAGAGACTCCATTATCAAAAAACTTGGCCAGGTATTAAAGCACTGCATGGAAAACCTTTTCCATTTTCCTGATAGTCTTCTGATGGGTGGTTTCCGAGAGGCCAGAATGATGTCTAACAGGTGAGGAGAGAGCCTGCCTGGCAGCTAGCGGAAGTGGAGAAACTAACCTGTCGGCTTGAGAGTGGACAGGTTCGGGTGATGGCCCTTGGGGGGAGGGGAGTGATCAGATCTGGTAGAGGGTCCAGAATCCATGGCGGGTATACTAGGTGAGGCCGAAGAGGAACCAAATTTATGGCCAGAATGGGGCTATGAGGATCACCTTGCATCTCCAATGCTTTCTTTAGAAATTGTGGGATTAGAGGAATGGGAGGATATAGGCGTAGAGAAGTCCCGTGGGCCAGTCGTGGATCAGAGCATCCCTCTGTGACTCCTCTGGGGGAAGTAGGGCGAAGTAGCTGTTGCACTTTGAAGAGGTGAAAAGATCGCAGCAAGGCTGGCCCCAGTGGCTGAAGATTAGATGCCACCTTGGGGTTGAGGGACCACTCTGGCATGAGGATCCGTCTGCTCAGTTTGTTCGCAATCACGTTGGAGCGCCCCAGGATGTGTTGCTGTCAGTGGCTCGAAGCTATCGCCCACTGCTAAGTTCTCATAGCTTCTCGACATAGGGGGGTAGGACTTGGTTCCTCCTTGCTTGCTGATGTACCAGACCACTGACATATTGTCTGAGTTGCAATTGTCCTGGAGAGGAGAGCCGAATGGAATGCCTGCAACGCCAACAGCCCTGCTCTCAGATCTAGAACATTGATATGCAGGTGGGCCTCTGAAGTGGATCATGTGCCTTGGACAGTCTTTCCCTGTGAATGACCCCCCAACCCGATCAGGGAAGCATCCATGGTCACAATGGCTGTGAGCTGGGAGGGTTGAAATGGGCAGCTCCAAAGATCTAAGTCTGGCCTCATCCACCAAAGGTCCTGCTTGCAGGAGTTTGTTATTCAAATCTTGTAATCCAGGGGTTGACAGTTTGGGAACCATTGACACAGAAGGGGCCATTGCAGAATTCACATATGTAGCTTTGCTAAAGCCACTATTGGAATTGAGGCAGCCACAGAACCTAGGACTTGGAGGACTTCTCTTGCAGAAGCTGATGTTTGAGAAAGGATCACTCTGATTTGAAGCCTCAAATGATTTAGTCTGTGAAGAGGAAGTGATGCCAGACTGGACTGAGTATTGAACACTGCTCCAATGAACTCTTTGTTGTGTAGGGATAAGATTTGATTTCTCCCACTGTATCGTTATTCCCAACAATTTTGCCAGAGAGTATGTTATAGCACAGTTAACAGAAGCTTGGTGGGGACGGCAAGGTGCCAGTCATCTAGATATGGAAACACCCAGAATCCGTTTAGTATCAAGTGAGCGGTTACCAATGCCATGCATTTTGTGAACACTCTGGTGGCTGTAGAGACACCAAATGGCAGGGCACAGAATTGGTAATGACTGGCTCCTAGCCGGAAGCGAAGCAGACTTTTGGATTGTTTGTCCATCTTGATGTAATACGCATCCCAGAGAACTAGAGCACATCCTTTCGCCCCCTCTTAAAAAGCCAAGGATGGACTGAACCGTGACCATCTGGAATTTCGTGTGGGTGACACTTTAAACTGCTGAGATCCAAAAAGGGTCTCCAGTCCCATGTCTTTTTTGGCACCAGGAAGAATCTCTAGTAAAATCTGGATCCGTGCTGGTCTGGTGGGACTTTGAATGACTTTTTGAGACTGCTTTATAATTTCTGAAGCTGCTGCTTCCCTTTGACTGGGTGGAACGTCGAAGTTTTCTTGGAGATTTTGGCTGACAAGGGGAATGGTGTAACCTTCAGTGATAACTCTGCACCCAACGATCGGTGGTGTCTTCTGATTCCTGGTGAAGGTACATTGAGGATTGGAAAACTGTAGGCCTATGGCACGGTTTTTCCGTCTTGTTCGCACCTGGCTAGCGTGTCCTTCACTTTGGCAACAAAAAGGGATGAAGCTTCAATGGGAGCATTCAGAAAGGAAGACTTAAGGGTCCACAAGGTCACAGCTGCGTGTCCAAGCACGACTCCTCAATGCCCGAACAGTTTCTCTAGCCACCCCTTCGGTCCTGTGTGAGAGCAACCTTATGGAAGAGTTATTGATTCCAGGGTTGCTAGCTGCGAGGCCACTTTGTCCCAGACCTCATCAGACAACTGTCGAGTGCCCCAGAGAGCTTGGAGATGAAGTCCCTGTGGAGCCTTGTAAAAATGCCAGATAATTCAGGGAGCATATAGCAAAGGTCCCTGGTGCAAAAACACGCTTAAGTCTGTCCTCTGCCCAGGACTCCCTGTTATGTGGGTGGACAGGGGACTTTCTTCAGCAAAGTCCTTTTTTGTGGCCACCACAGTAGCATCAACTGGTAACCCTTTGGACCAGTGCGGATTCCCCACAGGAGGGGAAAGAATTTTGTCTGGCCTTCGGGGGATCGCCTCAATGGAATCTGGGTTCTTCCACACCCGCTGCACGACAAGTTGGACTAGCTTGTTGGCAGGCGGGGTCACAGAGGTAGAAGGCCGGGCACGAAAAGCCTGCAGGAACACTTTGACTCGGAAATTTTGGAGGGCTTCCAGTCACCTCTCTGCTTTAACATTTTCAGGACGTCTCCAAAGGAGACATGAGGTGACCTTGGGAACCCTTTATCGTAATCCGCGTCTTCTGTTAAGGACTCCTCCGACGAGTCCACATGATTCCTCTTGCACATCTTTCGAGGGGGATCCTCAGTGGGGTTGTCTCCGAGGAGGACTCGGAAGAGTGGGTACCCTGCGGCTTTTCTGCCTGGTGTCCTGGGGGTGGTCTGACAGCTGAAGCTTAGGGGTGAAAACTGGGGGTACGACAGAGTGCTGATTGAAGCAAGAGCCTTCTCCATCGCGCAAAAGGCAGGCCCTCTTGAAGAGGCATGGGAGCCCGGAACAGACAACCTACCGGGATCGCACCCTGCTCTGACAGACCCTCCCCCATGGGAGTAGCCTCGAGCAGGATCGGCATGGACACAGCGATCGGTGCAGAGGAGGGAACAGAGGAGAAAGTTGGCACAGTACCCTGGGCAGACGCACCCATTCCCTAATCCCCAGATTGAGGAAGGACCGGTTTGGCGGGAACCGAAGACCAAAGGGACGAACTCTGCACCTACAGTGCATCTCACTTTGGCTCTGAGGTGATGGGTTCCAAGAGGGATGTCTGAGCAGAAGGCTTCAGATCAGAGATGGTCGAAGGAGGCGTGTGTAAGGAGGAGTCTGTACATAAGGCAAGCCAAGTCCAGCAGGTGGATGGGTTTCAGAAAGTGAGGGAATCCCCCTGGCTTTTCTGGTTATCAATGGGCTGTTGACGTTGTAGGGGGTAATGGTGAAGATGAACATGATAGAAATTTCAAGAAAGTTCTAGAGACCATGCTCATGAAATACATCTTAAAATGAATCCTCAAATGTTTTGGGTCATTTGTTTGCCAGTTCTGGCTCACAACCAGATCCATGTAAGCAAGTGGCAATTGAGATGCCAGTTCCAGAAAATGTAACTTCTTTGCAACGTTCTTGGTATGGTCCAGCTGTTTAGGAAAGTTGATCCCAGACCTGTGTGCTTTTAGCACCCTTACATAACTTGAAATGTAAACTGGTCCCAGTTGGAACACCAAAAAGCATTCAGTGTTCTGGAAGAATATTGCCAGTATACCCACATTGAGATGATATGATCATAAACCTGTAACTCATTTGTGTTGTGCTTCAGAGTATGGTCTTGGTGCAGCATGTCTTCAAGAAGGCATACCAGTAGCCTATGCATCCAGAACTTCAACCCAGACATGAACTGCGGTATGCACTAATTTAAAGAGGTGTTGGCAGTAGTGTTGACATGTTTGAAGATGTCCTTCAAGGATGCATCTGCAGTCTTTACAAATGGGTTGTCCTGTCGTCAGGCAGCCCTTCGGTCGGCCGGATTCCAAAGTCTGGGTCTGGCTTCGGCTGGTGTCGCACTTCACCCGACGTCATTGCGGCAGTTATTCGGGTATAAAGGCATCAGCCGACGCCATTTTCCTCAGTCTTTCTTGCCGTGTGGCGCCCGAAGCAGAAGCTGTTCGCAAGTGCCAGTCGGTCAGATCCAGAGATTACTACTACCGAATACTACGAAGACTTCTATAAAGCTAAGTACCCCGTTGGGGACTCTTTCTTGCCTCAGCCGATGTCAGAGAAAGTTAATAACTGTTTATCTTGTGGGAAACAAATACCTCATAAAGATTTCCACTCCTATTGCATACATTGTTTAGGCCCAGACCACGACGTAGCAGCTTGTCTAGCCTGTGCTTCTTTTAACCGGCGGACGCTTAGACGTCGTTCGGACTTTGCTGAACAGATTTTCGGCTCCGATTTTGCCTACATTATGCCGTCGGATCCTCAGACTACGCAAATAACCAAAAAACGCAAAGAAAAGGACCGACACTCGCGGTCCGCGGTTTCGACCGAAACCGCGGTTAAGCAAACCAAGAGTGTCTCTGTTTCGGCCGAAACCGAGCAAGCGGTTCTTTCTTCAGCCGATAACATGCCTTCTACAGAGGCCTCTTCTAACCTGGTAGAAACTGCTTCTGAAATCCAACCTTCTGTTGCGGTTTCACTGGATTTATCAGACACCATTCCCCTGGATATTTCAACCCCTGCACGTGGAGCTGCTAGGCCTCCTCCAGCTATGTCTATTAAGGCCTTTGCCAGGGCTAAAGCAGCCAAAGCATCAAAACCTGTGCCTGCCAAGCCCCCCTCTCACAGGCCCAGCACCAGCTCCCATATGCTTTCTTTGGCTGAGGATCTCATCTCTAATAAGTGGAGCCCAGCCTCATCCAGACAGGGCCTCTCTCCCTCCTCCAGAAGAGGCCTAGAGCAGAGCCCCCTGAGCCAGTATCCACATATGATTCCTCTGATGACTCAGAACATACAGACCCTCCTGAGGCTTCTTATTCTCCTTACGAAGACTCTGATGCTGAGGAGTCCATCCCTTCAGCCTCTCCTCCTTGCATGCTATGAGGGAACAATTTCAGTGGCAGGGCCAAGATTTCTCAGACTCTAGAAAAAGGCTTAGGACCTTTCTACATTTGCCACAGCATAGGCCCTTAGCTATACCTCCAGTTCTTACTGTGGTTGATGCATTTAATGATGCTTGCACTGCTCCTGATTCTTTACCTCTGGCCCCTGCTAAGCCCGATAGGTACTACAGGGTCCCGGACACTCATCACCATTTATATAAGGCTCCTTTTGCAGATCCAGAGACTATCTCCCAGGGTCCTAAAGCTGCAGCAGCTACTTCTTCTAAAAACCCCCTCCCCTCTGAAAGGGAATCCAGGTCCTTAGAGAGATGGGGTAAAAAAGTTTACACCTCTGCTACTTTGTCAGCTAGAGCTTTGAACTGCCAATTTCATATGATTCAATATCAAGAGTTTATGCTTGACCAGTTAACTAAAAAGCTGTCCTCTGAAGAATCTTTAGATAAAAAGTATGTTCAAGAAATGGTACATATAACATACAGCAGGTTAGTAACCATTCCTTAAAATGTGGCGCTGATGCACTGGAGGCTTCCTTTAGATCAGCCATGACTGGCACAGTTATCAGGAGGCATGCATGGTTGAAAGAACAGGCATTATCAGACCATGTTAAATCTAAGCTTTTGGATGCACCTATGGACAAGGTCAATTTATTTGGTTCCCCTGCACAGCAGGTACTAAAAAAGATGGAAGAGAAAGCAAAATCTGTGCAAACAGTGAAAGATTTCTTACAAGTTCAACCTCCAAGGTTTAGCAGGAACTGGCCCTCCAAGAATTGGTCCTTTCCGGACTCCTCTAAGGCACAAAGAGGCAGGAATAGGCGCTCTAGAGGCAGAAACCAATCCAGGGGTGCCTACAGGGTGCCTACAGGGGTCGCCAGTGGCAGGGTAACAACCGAGGCACGGATACAGCCACCACCACTACAACAACTCAATCAGTGACTTGGCAGTGGTACCGCCTACCAGGGAACAACTAGAAGCACCCTTAGGCGGAAAGCTAACCTTATTTTCAAGAAACTGGCACTGCATTACAAGAGAAAAATGGATTTTGCAAACTATAGACCAAGGTTACAGGTTCCATTTCCATACTCTACCAGGAAAGAGAGGAATGCCAAACCTACCACCTACTCAAAGGACAGAAGCTCTAAAACAAATATCTCAATTATTAAGAATGAGAGCTGTGGAAGAGGTACCATCTATGGAGCAAGGAAAGGGATTTTACTCCAGACTCTTCCTGGTACCAAGAAAAGAAAACAAATGGAGGCCTATTCTAGATCTGTCCGCTTTAAACACATTCCTCATTGTTCCAAAATTCAAAATGCTGACCCTACAGCAGCTTCTTCCCATGCTGGGCAAGGAGTCTTGGCTGGTAACTCTAGATCTCAAGGAAGCATACCTGCACGTCCCCATAAGACCAATTTGCAGAAGGTACCTCAGATTTCTTGCAGGATCAGAGCATTATCAATTCTCAGCATTGCCCTTTGGCTTATCTATTGCGCCCAGAGTGTTCACGAAATGCCTGGCATCAGTAATCGCTCATTGCAGACTTCAGGGGATTCAAATCTATCCCTACCTGGACTACTGCCTGATACAAGCGGACAACAAAAACAAGCTAACAGAAGACTTAGTCATCTACCTGCTGCAAGCCCTGGGATATACAGTCAATACAAAAAAGTCAAGGTTGATTCCATCCCAAAGAATAACCTTTCTGGGTGCAGAACTGGACACATCAAAACAAATGGCATTTCTAACTGCAGAAAAGAGAGCAACTTCCTCTCTACTTCTTGGCATTCTTGCAGAACCATCTAACTGCAAGAAAAGTGCTACAAGCTCTAGGCTTCATGGCATCCTGCATAATACTGGTCCCTCATGCCAGGCTGCATATGAGAAAGATACAGTGGTACCTAAAGAATTTGTGGTCCCAGCACAAGCACAGCCTAGAAACCAAAATTCCAATGATCCCATGCCTGAAGCAAGAATTCCTATGGTGGGCTCAGGCCTGCCAATCAAACACAGGATTGCCCTTCTGCAAAAGCCAACCAAGACAAACCATCACGACAGATGCCTCAGACCTCAGTTGGGGGGCACACATGCTGGGCAAGTGCATTCAAGGCCTATGGACTCAAGACCAGCTGCATCTGCATATAAATCTAAAAGAAATGATGGCAGTAAAATTGGCAATCCAGGCATTCAGACCTTTTCTCCAAGAAGGCCAGTTGATAAGGACAAACAACACCACAGTTATGTGGTACATCAACAAACAGGGAGGCACACACTCATACCCTCTATGCCGGCTGGCACTGGACCTATGGGATGTGGCTCTGAGCTACAATATTCAGTTACAGGCAATTTATGTACCAGGGAAGGAAAACATTCTAGCAGACATATTAAGCAGAACTACAACAGATGCCCACGAATGGATGCTGCATCCGGACATCTTCAAAACCATCACAAGAAAATGGGGATTACCACAAATAGACTTGTTTGCATCCCCATTCAATCACCAGTTGAAGAAATTCTGCACAAGGACTTACCACCCACTTGCTTGGAAGGTGGACGCCCTATCTTTCAATTGGAAAAGCCTGACAGCATACGCATTCCCACCACTTCCTTTGATGCACAAGGTGCTTCTGAAGATCAAAGAGGAACGTCCGAGGATCATTCTGATAGCCCCAGACTGGCCAAGACAACATTGGTATCCACTGTTGAGGAGCATGTCCCGGGAACAAATATGGACACTGCCCCTGATCCCATTACTGCTAACACAGAACAACTACAACATCCTGCATCCAAACCTAAAAACTCTGCAGCTAACTGCCTGGAACATTACATAACAGCAATTAACCCAAATTTATCCCAAAGGGTTAAAGACATAATCCTGGAGGCTCGTAGACCTTCAACAAGAAAGAATTATGCAGCAAAATGGAAAAGATATTTCATCTGGAGTACTGCAAAGGGGCAAGATGTGACACTGGTGAACATATCCAACATCCTGGAGTACTTGGTGGAGCTCTTCCATACAGGCCTGTCCTATTCTTCCATCAAGATACATGCATCAGCTATTTCAGCAGAATACAGCTTGGATCCTCCTGTCTTCTCGCATCCTCTGCTCAGACAGTTTCTGAGAGGAATTAAAAATGTAAAACCTCCCAGGAAACCTCCATTGCCAGCATGGGACTTGAACTTAGTGCTAGAAAAACTGACTCTTCCTCCTTTCGAACCAGCAGCAACAGCAGAATTACAATACTTATCCTGGAAGACTGCTTTCCTGCTGGCAATAACTTCAGCAAGAAGGGTCTCAACTACAGGCATTAATGGCAGTGCAACCCTTCCTGATCTTCCATCAAGATAGTGTCCATGAGAACAAAATCCTACATTTATGCCTAAGGTGGTATCCAGAGTCTCTTTAAATCAGGCTATCCACCTTCCTACATTCTTCCCCAACCCACAGAACAGGGGAGAAAGGCTCTTACATACCTTGGATGTACACAGACAATTACGATACTACCTGGACAGGACAAAAAACAATAGAAAAACTGACCAGCTTCTGGTAGCATATGCAACAGGAAAGGAAGGAAAACCAATTTCTAAACAGACAATCTCCAAATGGATAGGAAATTGCATTAAATTTTGTTACTCCTACCATGGAAAGAAAACTCCAGAGAACATCAGGCCTCACTCCACAAGGGCTACAGCCACTACCACAGCTTTCTTCACGAGTGGCTACCAAGGACATTATAGAGGCTGCTACTTGGACCTCTGTGCATACATTTGCCAAGCATTATAACTTACCTCTAGATCCCGTGCTGGTTTTGCCACTGCTGTTTTGCAAGGGATCCTAACTACACCATAATCTATTCTCATTTCCTCCTCCCCTAGTTTAGCTATGGTATTCTACCTATTTGTAAAGACTGCAGATGCATCCTTGAAGGACATAGTACAGTTTTGTACCTACCATAAATGTAGATGTCCGAGAGGAATGCATCTGCAGTCAGGATTACCCACCCTCCTTCCCCTCTGAGGTACTCCTAGGGTATTTGCCAATCTTCAGCTAGCTTGGGGGGGGGATCTATTATGGTGTATTTGTTTGTATATATGTACATACATGCTTATTTTGTGTTTGCTCTCTACTATTTGGAATCTTTGGCATTTATCCAAATTTAGCCATCCAAGAGGGCACCTGGCATCTGGGGCAAGAAACAGAGGAAAATGGCGTTGGCTGATGCCTTTATACCCGAATAACTGCCGCAATGACATCGGGTGAAGTGCGACACCAGCCGAAGCCAGACCCAGACTTTGGAATCCGGCTGACCGAAGGGCTGCCTGACGACAGGACAACCCATTTGTAAAGACTGCCGATGCATTCCTCTCGGACATCTACATTTATGGTAGGTGCAAAACTGTACTTTAGGTGTTTTTATGTAAAACCTATTCAAATAGACTGAGCACAATCCTCTAGTGACAAATCTGAAAGTCATATACAGCCCCAGCTCAATTGCAACGCATGATAAAGTTGCAGAAGTACAATTTAAAATCTCTACCTAACTAATTCTTAAGAGCACCCAGAAACAGAACAGTACGAGACTAATTTTCCTCCTCACGTCTTTATGAATTCAAATCACACAGCCTCAGACCCAGTTCTCCAGAAGCTGCAACATTTTATCAGTTAAGGATGGCTAGCACAACAAACTAGTCTACCACTTTATGTACTTGATGTACAGAAGTATATTCCTTAGAGATGAGCTAATGATGGAATCATCAAAGGTCCTAAAGTAATTCCTGCAACAGGAATTCCTACAACAGGAATGTATCAAAATTTTATATCATGTACACCTGGGTACTGATTCAACCAAAAGGGAAAGATGCAGTGTTTTAGCCACCTGTGTCAAAAGATACTGAATCTCTAGCATGTTCAATTTTCAGTAGTACTAAATTGCACCAACAAAGACCCACTTCAGCTAAACCATATTCCTGAATTGCTGTGGTTGATTACTACTGATTTTTGAATGCAATGGTCAGCATTACTTGGTGATAGTAGACTCTTACTCGAATTGGTTTAAACTTGGCCTTCCTAACTTTGTCTAGCACTGAGACTTTTTTTCTGTTTGTGGTAGCCCCCAAAAATAATTTCTGACAGTGCACAAATTACAAGTCAGCAGTTAAAAACTTTGCAGAGTCTTCTAAGTTTGTCCATGTTACTAGTAGTCCTGAGTATCTGCAGTCCAGTGGATTATCTGAGCATGCAGTTCAGTGTGAAACATTTGGAGAAATTCAAGAGATGGTACTGCTGTTCCTGAATTTTAATCTCCAACATTCCTCAAGGTAACTTGCTTGGTTCATCTGCTCAGATTATTGTCCATGGAGATGGGAGCAACTTTGTAATCAGTAAACAGTTTAGTACCAAATGTAAAGAACAGAATGGTCAAGGCTCAACTTTCAAGAAAACGGCAGTCACAAAAGTTGTACTACGATAAGTCCAGCAAACCTCTTAGACCATTAAGACAGGAAGTTGAGAATGCAAACATCTAAAGGATATGATTGAGGTGGGTATTATCAAAAAACCTTTGCGAGGAACTGAGATCTTGCATCATACAGTTTGGAATCAATTTCGGAAGGAGTCTAAGACTCGTACTACCAGTCTCCAAACCAGTGATGCAGCTAAGTTCCAGTTGTAAAAATCCCCAGAGACTTTCCCTCTTGGTAAACCCAGTCAGTTTGTGACCAGCTCTGGTAGAATTTCCAGACCCACTTCAAAATGCATGGTGACTTGAACTTCGTTCATTATATGTTGATGCAATATCTAGTTTATTAAAAATCTTTCTCCTATTCTATGCAAAGTCAGAGGGAGAGCGTGTCGTGTATTGTACCTAGTCAGCCATCGTAGCTAGATAGCATGTGCATAGAAGTTGCACGTGCAAGCATGTGCATATAAGTTACTGAGCACGTGCAAGATCGGTGCCATTTTGTGTAGTAGTTAATGCAGGCATGAATGGAGATGCACATGCGAGTTTGAATTGAGTCTTCTCAAATATAGTTCCAGATGTCCTTCAAGGATGCATCTGCAGTCCTTACAAATGGGTTGTCCTGTCGTCAGGCAGCCCTTCGGTCGGCTGGATTCCAAAGTCTGGGTCTGGCCTCGGCTGGTGTCGCACTTCACCCGACGTCATAGCTGCAGTTATTCGGGTATAAAGGCATCAGCCGACGCCATTTTCCTCCGTCTTTCTTGCTGCGTGGCGCCCGAAGCAGAAGCTGTTCGCAAGTGCCGGTCGGTCAGATCCAGAGATTACTACTACCGAATACTACTTCGAAGACTTCTAAAAAGCTAAGTACCCCGTTGGGGGCTCTTTCTTGCCTCAGCCGATGTCAGAGAAAGTGAATAACTGTTTATCTTGTGGGCAACAAATACCTCATAAAGATTTCCACTCCTACTGTATACATTGCTTGGGCCCAGACCACGACGTAGCAGCTTGTCTAGCCTGCGCTTCTTTTAACCGACGGACGCTTAGACGTCGGTCGGAGTTTGCTGAACAAATTTTCGGCTCTGATTTTGCCTACATTATAGGTTCATAGGTTCATAGGTTTATACTAGCTTATCTGCCCTAAGGCATTTATAAGCCTAGCCCAAATTATTGTGGCTTACGCCACCCCTTATATGAAAAAATACTGTGCCCATTAGTTTGTTGTGCCTCTGTCCAGCAGTGACACAGATGATTCCTGGGGTAAACCTACGATCTCCCATCCACAGGTCTAGATTTCTCTTGAACAGAGTCAGCGAGGTGCTCTGCCTCACATGGACCGGGATTTTATTCCACAGCATAGGGAGTCTCTGAGTGATAAATCTATCCCTCCAGCACGTCCTATTTATATCCGTGCTAAGGTTTAAGTCGCTTGCTCTAGTGGTTTTGGTGGATTTGGATTTTTTGAGGTGGAGCATGTACATTAATTTCGGGTTGGACATGGCCTTGTATGTCAGGCACATGTCACCTCTGAGCAGACGGTATGCGACTGAATAGAGCTGGAGTTTCTTCAATCTGGCAGCATATGACAGATTTTGGAGTCCCTTTATCCTTTTGGTGAGGAACTTTTGGTGTCTCTCCAATTGCTGCAGATGGGTGAGATACATCCCGAATGGGGCATTGTACTCTATCATTGGTCTGATAAGTGAAGAGTACAGGGGAACAATGACCTCACTAGATCTGGATGTGAATCCCTTCATGATCAGGTGGGCAATGTAGAAGGTCTTTCTAACCACTTTAGCAATGTGAGTGTCAAAAGAAAGGCTACTGTCAACCTGTGTCCCCAGGTCCCTGATAACCTCTTCTGTGCTTAGTGGATTGCCACCTATATGGTAGCTTGGGGTTACCTTGTTTTTCCCTTAGGGTATGACTATACATTTTTTGGCGTTTAACTTCAGGCCATGGCTCTGGCACCAGCTATCTGTTTCCGTGAGTCCCTTCTGAAGGATATCCGTGTCCGATGCACTTTCCACTATGGCCCAGTTTGCAGTCGTCTGCAAACTTTGTCAGCCAAAGTCCTCCCATGTTGGCCTGTACTTCTGAGAAGTAGATGCCAAACAATAGGGGGCCAAGGACCGAGCCCTGTGGGGCACCACTTGTGACTGGCTTGGAGTCTGACACAGCGCCAGCAACTCTAACCCTGTGGGTTCTGTCCTTAAGCCAGTTTGCAACCCATCTTGTGACATATGGGTTTACATTTAAGCTGGTAAGTTTTTCTACAATACCCGAGTGGGGTATTGTGTCGAAAGCCTTTGCAAGGTCAAGGTAGGCTGTATGGACTGCCTTTCCCTCATCAATGGCCTTGGTGACTGTTTCGAAGAAGTCAACCAAGTTCAAAAGGCATGATCTTCCCTTGACAAAGCCAAACTGGGTCGGGTCCAATGTCTGCAAGTCCCCTATATCTTTGTTTATGAGCTCCATTATGATCCTCTCCATAGCTTTGCAGACTAGACTTGTTAAGCTTATGGGCGGTAATTACCAGGGTCCGTGAGGCACCGCCTTTGTGGAGTGGGACCACAGTTGCCGTCGCCACTCCTTGGGCACGTATCCTGTGGTAAGGCTGAGATTAAACAGCTGCCTTATGTGCGGGTTTAATTCCTCATTTAGCTCGTGTAGCACACAGCCGGGGACACCATCGGTCCCATTGATGCTGTGTTTTTAGCTTTAGAGAGCAGCTTTCACTTGCGCATTTGAGATGTCCGGGAGGTTACACTCGGCTGGGATAGTTCTCTCTCCTTTAGGGGGGGAGACGGGGGTGAAGTTTGCACTGAACCTGTCTGCCAGTATGTTGGCAATGTCTGTGGGTTCAGTGATTTTTGTATCATTTTGGACTAATTCTGAGCGTATCTGGGAGTTTCCACCCAGGTTCCTAACATAGCTGAAAAAGGCCTTATGATTGTCCTTTGAATCCATGGCAATTTTTCTCTCAAAATTGGCCTTAGTTGATTTTATGAGTGCTCGTATTTTTTTACTAATAATGATCAGGGGTGACTTCCCTTTTATGGATTTTGTTCTATCATGTAATAGCTTTCTCCTCTTATTGTAAAGTTTAATGGCTGGGGTCCACCAGACTGGACGTTTGCCCTTTGTGGAAAGAGTCTTGGTTTTATTTGGGATTGCCTGATCCATGCAGTCCTGGAGGTGTTCATAGAAGGCATTTGTAAGGGCTTCTGCAGCTTGGGTTGTGGTTTCCTCTGGCTCAGGGGCCTTGAAGGATACCACACCAGTCTTGAGTAGTGTGAAGTTTGCTTTAGAGAAGTTCTTCACTATGGTCTTTTTTGCTTGGGGTGGTGGCGGGATGTGGATTTCCAGTGAGATTAGTTTATGATCAGATCTCACCAATGAGGGATATACTTCCGGTGTGGAGCATTTTGTCCCCATGTTTGTGACAATGAGATCTAGTATATTTTCTCCTCTCGTGGGAACAGTGACTAGCTGTTCCATGGCATTTGAATTTATGAACTCCAGGAACCGTTGGGCTAGAAAGTTAGGGCTTGAGTAATGTTCCCAGTCTATATTCGGTAGTTGAAGTCACCCAATATGATGGTGTTTGGAGATACATTTATACCCTCCAGTGTCTTCAGGAAGGCTGTGTGGGGTTCCTGAGTTTGAGAGGGTGGCCTGTAGCATGCTACAATTTGTAGAGCAGTTTTGCCTATGGTTAGTTGCACCTGGATGGTTTCCGAAGCTTGCGTTGCCACCAACCTGGAGGTGTGAGTATCCTTTATGAATATGGATACACCCTCCTTTTGTGGTGTGGTCCGGGTTTTGGGGCGGAACGCATGATATGAGGTAAAACCTAATAGTGCCGGGTGCTCTCAGGAGCCTTGAACCAGGTTTCAGTTACAGCACAGACATCGATGTTCTCCATACTGAGAAGGGCCTCGAAAGTCGTGCATTTTGAGATTTAGACTTCTGGCATTGAGCAGCATTACCCTCAGTTTCTTCCCATTTTTGTTTTCTAGGGTGGTAGGTTTAGAATTTGAGCCTTGCCTAAAAAAGGCACTATGGGGGTGGCAAGAGCCTTAGCCAATATCCGGAATCCCAGGGGTGACAGGTGCAAGCCGTCCCTTGCGAAGCAGCGTGGCTTGTCAAGCATGTCATCCCAGGCAGACAGACACTGGATCCCCTTTGAATGACACCAGACATTAAGCCAATTGTTAAAGTCGGATCCTCCGACAACGCAAATTTCCAAAAAACGAAAAGGACCGACACTCGCGGTCCGCGGTCTCGGCCGAAACCGCGATTAAGCAAACCGCGAGTGTCTCTGTTTCGGACGAAACTGAGCAAGCGGTTCTTTCTCCAGCCGAAACCATGCCTTCTACCGAGGCCTCCTCTAACCTGGTAGAATCTGCTTCTGAAATCCAGCCTTCTGTTGCGGTTTCTCAGGAATTATCAGACACAATTCCCCTGGATATTTCAACCCCTGCACGTGGAGCTGCTAGGCCTCCTTGCAGCCATGTCTATTAAGGCCTTTGCCAGGGCTAAAGCAGCCAAAGCTTCAAAATCTGTGCCTGCCAAACCCCCCTCACACAGGCCCAGCACTAGCTCTCATATGCTATCTTTGGCTGAGGATTTAATTTCTTTAATTCGTGGATCCCAGCCTCATCCAGACAGGTCCTCTCTCCCACCTCCAGAAAAGAGACCTAGAGCAGAGCCCCCTGAACCAGTATCCACTGATGGTTCCTCTGATGAATCAGAACATACAGACCTTCCTGAGGCTTCTTATTCTCCTTACGAAGACTCTGATGCTGAAGAGTCCATTCCTTCAGCCTCTCCACCTGAGGAATTTTCCTTTGGGGAAACCTTGCATGCTATGAGGGAACAATTTCAGTGGCAGGGCCAAGATTTCTCAGACTCCAGAAAAAGGCTTAGAACCTTTCTACATTTGCCACAACATAGGCCTTTAGCTATACCTCCAGTTCTTTCTGTTGTAGATGATGCATTTAATGATGCTTGCACTGCTCCTGATTCATTACCTCCGGCTCCTGCTAAGCCCGATAGGTTCTACAGGGTCCCGGACACTCATCACCATTTATACAAGGCTCCTTTTGCAGATCCAGAGACCATCGCCCAGGGCCCTAAAGCTGTAGCTGCTACTTCTACTAAAACCCTCCCTCTGAAAGGGAATCCAGGTCCTTAGAGAGATGGGGTAAAAAAGTTTACACTTCTGATACCTGGTCAGCTAGGGCTTTGAACTGCCAATTTCATATGATTCAATATCAAGAGTTTATGCTTGACCAGTTAACTAAAAAGCTTTCCTCTGAAGAATCTTTAGATAAAAAATGTTCAGGAAATGGTACATAACATACAGCAGGTTAGTAACCATTCTTTAAAATGTGGCTATGATGCACTGGAGGCTTCCTTTAGATCAGCCATGACTGGCACAGTTATCAGGAGACATGCGTGGTTGAAAGAACAGGCATTACCAGACCATGTCAAATCAAAGCTTTTGGATGCACCCATGGACAAGATCAATTTATTTGGTTCCCCTGCTCAGCAGGTGCTAAAAAAGATGGAAGAGAAGGCGAAATCTGTACAAACGGTGAAAGATTTCTTACAGGTTCAACCTCCAAGGTTTAGCAGGAACTGGCCCTCCAAGAATTGGTCCTTTCCGGACTCCTCTAAGGCTCAGAGAGGCAGGAATAGGCGTTAGAGGCAGAAACCAATCCAGGGGTGCCTACAGGGGATGCCAATGGCAAGGTAACAACCAGCGAGGCACAGACGCAGCCACCACCACTACAACAACTCAATCACAGTGACTTTACAGTGGCACCGCCTACCAGGGAACAACTAGAAGCACCCTTAGGCGGAAAACTAACCTTATTCTCAAAAAACTGGCATTGCATCACAAGGGAAAAATGGATTTTGCAAACTATAGACCAAGGTTACAGGTTCCATTTCCATACTCTACCAGGGAAGAGAGGAATGCCAAACCTACCACCTACTCAAAGGACAGAAGCTCTAAAACAAATATCTCAGCTATTAAGAATGAGAGCTGTGGAAAAGGTACCATCTATGGAGCAAGGAAAGGGATTTTACTCCAGACTCTTCCTGGTACCAAGAAAAGAAAACAAATGGAGACCCATTCTAGACTTGTCCGCTTTAAACACATTCCTTTTTGTTCCAAAATTCTGACCCTACAACAGCTTCTTCCCATGCTGGGCAAGGAGTCTTGGCTGGTAACTCTAGATCTCAAGGAGGCATACCTGCACGTCCCCATAAGACCAATTTGAAGAAGATACCTCAGATTTCTTGCAGGATCAGAGCATTATCAATTTTCAGCATTGCCCTTTGGCTTATCTATTGCGCCCAGAGTGTTCACGAAATGCCTGGCATCAGTAATTGCTCATTGCAGACTTCAGGGAATCCAAATTTATCCCTACCTGGACTGCCTGATACAAGCGGACAACAAAAGCAAGCTAGCAGAAGACTTACAAAGAGTCATTTACCTGCTGCAAGCCTTGGGATATACAGTCAATATAAAAAAAAGGCTGATTCCATTCCAAAGAATAACCTTTCTGGGTGCAGAGCTGGACACATCAAAACAAATGGCATTCCTAACTGCAGAAAAGAAAGAGCAACTACCTCTCTACTTCTTGGCATTAACAAAGCAGAACCACCTAACTGCAAGAAAAGTACTGCAAGCTCTAGGCTTCATGGCATCCTGCATAATTCTGGTCCCTCATGCCAGACTGCATATGAGAAAGCTACAGTGGTACCTAAGGAATTTGTGGTCCCAACACAAGCACAGCCTAGAAACCAAAATCCCAATAATCCCATGCCTGAAACAAGAGTTCCTATGGTGGGCTCAGGCCTGTCAATCAAACACAGGATTGCCCTTCTGTAACGGCCAACCAAGCCAAACCATCACGACAGATGCCTCAGACCTCGGTTGGGGAGCACACATGCAGGGCAAGTGCATACAAGGCTTATGGACTAGACCAGCTGCGCCTACACAAATCTAAAGGAAATGCTGGCAGTAAAATTGGCAATCCAGTCATTCAGACCATTTCTCCAAGAAGGTCAGTTGATAAGGACAGACAACACCCCAGTTATGTGGTACATCAACAAACAGGGAGGCACCCATTCATATCCTCTATGCCGGCTGGCAAAACCCAATGGTTATGCCCATGCCCTTACCCTGATTAATATCCCTTGCCCACGACCCCTTATGGCCTAGACTAGCCACCATGTAACCCAACTCAAACGGGTCACCTTATAACCTTTACAATCTATCTTACCAACTCCTTTCTTCCTAGGATTCCATCTTTTTTTTTACTTATTGTTCTAACCCAAAATTAGAAGCGTACCAACTTATTGTACTAATGTCTAATCTCTGTTGCATTGCTTGGAATATTTGCTCTTGTATCACTATTCTTTGGTACTTTTCCAATATCATAAGTGTATTTAACGTATTATACTAAATGTTCAATTTCCACTGTAATGTTTGTAATATGTGCTCTTGTACCTCTGTTCCTTGGAGCTTTTCTCCCCGGGCCTCCACTGAAAACGGATATGTATCCAGCTGGACTATCCCGGTCAACAAATGTAAAATAAAAAATAAAATAAAATATGGGATGTGGCCCTGAGCTACAACATTCAGTTACAGGCAATTTTTGTACCGGGAAAAGAAAACATTCTAGCAGACATATTAAGCAGAACAACCACAGATGCCCACGAATGGATGCTTCATCCGGACATCTTCAAAGCCATCACAAGGGAATGGGGATTACCACAAATAGACTTGTTTGCATCCCCATTCAATCACCAGCTAAAGAAATTCTGCACAAGGACGTACCACCCACTTGCTTGGAAGGTGGACTCCCTATCTTTCAGTTGGAAAAACCTGACAGCATACGCATTTCCACCACTTCCTTTGATGCACAAGGTGCTTCTGAAGATCAAAGAGGACCGTCCAAGGATCATTCTGATAGCTCCAGACTGGCCAAGACAACATTGGTACCCATTGCTGAGGAGCATGTCTCGGGAACAAATATGGACACCACCCCTGATCCCATTACTGTTAACACAGAACAACTACAACATCCTGCATCCAAACCTGAAAACTCTGCAGCTAACTGCCTGGAACATTACATAACGGCAATTAACCCAAACTTATCCCAAAGGGTTAAAGACATAATCCTGGAGGCTCGCAGACCTTCAACAAGAAAGAATTATGCAGCAAAATGGAAAAGATATCTCATTTGGAGTACTGCAAAGGGAGAAGATGTGACTCTGGTAAACATGGCCAACATCCTGGAGTACTTGGCAGAGCTCTTCCACACAGGCCTGTCCTATTCTTCCATCAAGATACATGCATCAGCTATTTCAGCACAATACAGCTTGGATCCTCCTGTCTTCTCTCATCCCCTGCTCAGACAGTTTCTGAGAGGAATTAAAAATGTAAAACCTCCCAGGAAACCACCATTGCCAGCATGGGACTTGAACTTTGTGCTAGAAAAATTGACACTTCCTCCTTTCGAGCCAGCAGCAACAGCAGATTTACAATACTTATCCTGGAAGACTGCTTTCCTGCTGGCAATAACTTCAGCAAGAAGGGTCTCTGAACTGCAGGCATTAATGGCAGTACAACCCTTCCTGATTTTCCATCAAGATAGTGTCCATGAGAACAAATCCTACATTTATGCCTAAGGTGGTATCCAGAGTATCATTAAATTAGGCTATCCACCTAGTTACATTCTTCCCAAACCCACAGAACAGGGGAGAAAGACTTTTGCATACCTTGGATGTACACAGACAGTTACGCTACTACCTGGACAGGACTAAGTCCAATAGAAAAACTGACCAGCTTCTGGTAGCATATGCCACAGGAAAGGAAGGAAAACCAATTTCAAAACAGACAATCTCCAAATGGATAGGAAATTGCATTAGATTTTGTTACTCCTACCATGGAAAGAAAACTCCAGAGAACATCAGGCCTCACTCCACAAGGGCTACAGCCACTACCACAGCTTTCTTACGAGGAGTGGCTACCAAGGACATTATAGAGGCTGCTACTTGGACCTCCGTGCATACATTTGCCAAGCATTACAATTTACCTTTATACTCTAGATCCCGAGCAGGTTTTTCCACTGCTGTTTTGCAAGGGATCCTAGCTACACCATAATCACTACTCTTTCCTCCTCCCCTCGTTTAGCTATGGTATTCTACCCATTTGTAAGGACTGCAGATGCGTCCTTGAAGGGCATAGTACAGTTTTGTACCTACCATAAATGTAGATGTCAGGAATGCATCTGCAGTCAGGATTACCCACCCACCTTCCCCTCTGAGGTACTCCTAGGGTATTTGCCAGCCTTCAGCTAGCTTGGGGGGGGATCTATTATGGTGTATTTGTTTGTATATATGTACATACATGCTTATTTTTTGTGTTTGCTCTCTACTATTTGGAATCATTGGCATTTATCCAAATTTAGCCTTCCAAGAGGGCACCTGGCATCTGGGGCAAGAAACACTGAGGAAAATGGCGTCGGCTGATGCCTTTATACCCGAATAACTGCAGCTATGACGTCGGGTGAAGTGCGACACCAGCCGAGGCCAGACCCAGACTTTGGAATCCGGCCGACCGAAGGGCTGCCTGACGACAGACAACCCATTTGTAAGGACTGCAGATGCATTCCTATCGGACATCTACATTTATGGTAGGTACAAAACTGTACTTCGTGTTTCACTGTTGCAGTCATTACAATTGGGTTATCCTGCTGGCAGGCTACCCTCAGTCGGCCTGAATTCCAAAGTCTAGGTCCGGGGTCTGTTGCTGTCTCCTCTTCCCTGACGTCAGTGCGCCAGGGGTATAAAAGATGCAGCCGATGCCATTTTCTCCAGTCTTTCTTGCCGTGCGGTGCCCGAAGCAGAAGCAGTTCGCAAGTGCTGGTCGGCAGACTCCTGAGTTTTTCAAATCGAATTTCAGATCCGAAGTCTTCATTAAAGCTAAGTACCCCGTTGGGGAAACTTGCTGCAGATCGTAATTGTATTTCTTGTGGGAAGCGAATACTTCCTAAGGATTTTCATTCTTACTGTATTCCTTGCCTAGGCCCTGACCATAACGTTGCTAGTTGTCTGTTTTGTGCTAGATTTAACCAACGCACTTAAGTGTAGTTACGATTTTGCATTCCATTACTTTGGCAGAAGATTTAATTGTATAATGCCATCGGAACAGCCGACTACCGGAGTTTATAAAAAGCGCAAAGAAAAGGACAGGCATCAGAGATCCAAAACAGACTACTAGGTTTCTGCTAGGCCTGTCGCCAGTTCTCAGTGATGCGCTTTCGCAGCCCCTGATGCCCACTACCTCAGCCACAGGCCGCTTCCGACTCCCACTTGGAGCCAACTAGGCCGCTGTAAACTCTAGGTATTGGACACTGAAACTATTCCCTTAGATGGGTCCAGAGCCGCTGAGCAGGCATCTGCTTCTGAGGGTGTTTTCAGGCCTACTCAGTTATATGTGAAACCTACTTCAGCTTCAAAGGCAAAGACTAAAGCAGCTCTAAAGACAAACAGGTACAGCATTCTCCTGGACAGGCATCCATGCCCAAAAAACAGATGCTTAAAATGGCCGAAGACCTAATTACTTTGATCAGGTGTGCGCATCCCCCTCCTGATAAGAGGCCTAGGCAAGAGTTAGAATACGAATCTTCAGACCAGGCTTCCATTTCCTCTGATTCCTCCTCTGAACAGGAATATTCTCTTCCTCCCTATGAGGATTCTGATGCTGCTGAATCTATCCCTTCAGCCTCTCCTCCTGAGGATTATTATTTTGGGGAGACGTTGCATACTATGAGGGAGCATTTCCACTGGGAAAGCCAAGATTAATCAGAATCCAAGAAAAGGCTCAGACTTCCTTTTATTGCCTCAGCACAGGCCCCTTGCTATCCCACCTGTTTTAGACATTGTAGATGTATTTTTCTCTTTACCACCAGCTTCTGTTAAGCCAGACAGATACTATAGGGTTCCTGATTCACATAAATTTCTTTATAGAAACCT
This sequence comes from Protopterus annectens, assembly GCF_019279795.1. NCBI lineage: Eukaryota > Metazoa > Chordata > Ceratodontiformes > Protopteridae > Protopterus > Protopterus annectens. The sequence goes on along the minus strand of NC_056737.1, from coordinate 841,958,510 downwards.
TGCTGCTGACCCAGAAACCATCTCTCAGGGTCCCAAAGGGGTCAAGGTTTCTACTGCAAAAAACCCTATCCTCTCTTATAGGGATTCTAGGGCCCTAGACAGATGGGGTAAAAAGATTTATACTTCTGCTACCTCGGCTGTTAGAGCCTTAAATTGCCAATTTCATATGCTTAAATATCAGCAATATCTTGTGTCATTGCTTAAACAGAAAATACCAACAGACAAATGCAAGATTTATTGCATGCAGCTGAGCAAGTTGGAAAGCATACTTTGCGATGTGGTTTTGATTCTCTAGAGGCCTCCTGCAGGGACGCTGTTACAGGTTCTGTCATTAGGAGGCATGCTTGGTTAAAAGAACAGAATCTGCCTGATCATGTTAAAGCAAAACTATTAGATGCTAGATTACAGCATGATACTTGGTGTTAAAGCAGAAGGTGTTGAAGAAAATGGAGGACAAAGCTAAATCTATGCGAACAGTCAAGGATTTCTTGCAGGTACAGCCTCCCAGATTTAGCAGGAACTGACCTACAAAGAATTGGTCCTTTCCAGTGTCAGAAGCCGCAAAGAGGCAGATACAGATGCCCCAGAGGCAGAGATCACAGCCCCAAGGCTCATAACAGGCCTAAACAATGAAATGCTTCTACCTCCAAGAGCGGAGAGGAAAAATCAGCCATACAGGAAACAGTCTCAATGACTTCCCCCTTCCTGCACCAAGCACTTATCTTTTGGCAGCCCCTTTGGGGGAGAAACTAGCACTTTTTTTTCACAAAACTGGCACATGATCACCCAGGACAAATGGGTTCTAAATATAGTATCACAGGGCTACAGGTTCCACTTGCTACAGGTTCCACTTTCACACCCTGCCAAGGCCAAACTATGCCAGACCGGCCACTCAATGGGCAGAGGCACAAGTTTCATGGGCAGAGGCACAAAAACATTTCATCCCCCATGGACATGAGGGTCATTCAAAAAGTACCAGAGCAAGAGCAGGGACAAGGATTCTATTCAAGACTGTTCTTGCTACCCAGAAAGGACAAAGCCTGGAGACCAATACTGGACCTATCTATTCTAAACACATCTGGATAGTCCAAAATTCAAAATGTTGACTTACAGCAGCTTCTGCCCATGTTGGGCAAGAAGGCTGGGCTTGTGACCTTGGATCTAAGAGGCATACCTGCATGTCCCAATCAGGCAAACATGCAGAAGATACCTCAGATTCAAAGCTGGCTCATTGCACTACCAGTTCTCTGCACTGCCCTTTGGCTTATCTACTGCACGCAGGGTCTTCACAAAGTGCCTGGCACCAGTAATTGCATTTTGCAGACAGAGTGGAATACGAATATATCCTTATTTGGACGACTGCCTTATACAAGCGGAGAACAAGGACATTCTGTTACAGCATCTGGCATTTGTAAAGAGATGACTAACAAGTCTAGGGTACACAGTAAATGAAAAGAAATCAACTCGTACCCTCTCAAGAGATAATATTCCTGGGTGCAAGCTTAAATGCAACTGCCCAGATGGCTTCTCACGCCAGACCAGCACAAACAACTGACTACTTATTTCAAAATGTTGGCAACAAAGACCCAGTTATCTGCAAGAAATTCTGCAGGCTTTTGGGTTTCATGGCATCCTGCATTCTGCTTATTCCATATGCAAGACTGCATATGAGGAAACTTCAATGGTATCTAAAAAGTGTTTGGACTCCACATTGCCACAGCCTGGAAACAATTACCCTAATTCCCTACCTGCAACAGGAGTTTTGATGGTGGACAAAAGCCTGTCCACCACAACACGGGACAGCCATTCACCTTACCCACAGCCAGGCAGACATTGACAACAGATGCATCAGATTGTCTGGGGAGCCCATATGGCAGGAAGATGTATTCAGGGCACAAGGTCCGCAAGTCAAGTGAATCTACATATCAAAAAGAGATGCTAGCTGTTCAGAATGCCCTGACAGCCTTAAAGGAGAATGCCCTGGCAGCCTTAAAGGATCTTCATCCAGGACAACTGCTAATAAATACCACAGTCATGTGGTACATAAACAAGCAGGGAGGCACGCATTCCTACCCCCTCTGCAGGCTAGCCATAAACTTGTGGGATACAGCATTGACTTACCAAGTGCATCTGCAAGCACAATTCCTGCCAGGAAGGACAAATACTCTGGCAGACGAACTAAGCAGAAACCTAATGGATTCCCACGAGTGGAAATTGGATCCACAAGTATTCAGCATAACAAGGACCCAGGGGATGCCCGGACATGGACCTCTTTGCCTCCCCTCACAACTACCAACTACAGAGATTCTGCACAAGGACTTATCACAAGCTAGCATGGAAAGTGGATGCTCTCTTTCAACTGGAAAAGTCTAACAGTGTATGCTTTTCTTCCTCTGCCTCTTCTCTCCAAGGTTACTCCTCAAGGTCAGACGAGAGAAACCCAATATGATTCTGATTGCCCCAGACTGGCCCCGCTAGCACTGGTACCCAATTCTAAACAGCTGGTCTCAATGCCCACCTTGGACATTACTTCAAATTCCTTACTTATTGACTCAAGACAGTCAGATACTGCACAGCCAACTCGAGACCTTAAACCTGGCAGCATGGTGGATAATGTAGCCTCTCAAGGCACACCTCTCTCTAAAGCAGTGATGGATGTTATTTTGGAGGTCAGGAGGCTTAGCACCAGGAAATCTTATGCAGAAAAAGATTGTGCTTGATACGACTGTCGAAATATTCCTCAGATTTTGCAGTACTTAACAGATGCTGGAGAAGGGCCTTTCTTTTTCATCAATTAAAATTCATGCCTCTGCCATTTCAGCTCATTAAATAACCACCTATTTTTACTTATCCATTACTAAGGCAGTACCTCAGAGGGGCCAAAAACATAAGACCCCCTAGGAGAGCACCAATACCTGCATGGGACCTAAACTATATCTTGAAAAAACTTACACTGCCTCCATTTGAGCCAGCCTCTGCAGCTGATGTAAAATTCTTATCCTGGAAAACAGCTCTGCTCCTAGCAATAACCTCTGCTAGGCGAGTGTGAGTTACAGGCACTCATGGCTGTGGAACGCTTTATCATTTTCCATCCTGACAGGGTTTCTGAGAACAAACCCTACATTTATGCCTAAGGTAGTCTCCAGTGTGGCCCTTAACTAAACAATTAATTTGCCTACCTTTTATCCAAACCCACAGAATAAGGGTGAGAGAATTCTGCATTCTTTGGACATTCACAGACAGCCACGCTTCTACTTGGACAGAACCAAAGCCATCAGAAAGACTGAACAACTTCTAGTGTCGTATGCAGCAGCATCACATGGAAGGCCTGTCTCAAAGCAGACCATTTCAAAGTGGATAGGCCAGTGTATTTGTTTCTGCTATTCACACCATGGCAAATCAGTGCCTAAGGACATTAGGCCACATTCAACCAGAGCAGCAGTCACTTCAGTAGCCTTCCTCAGAGGAGTACCAACCAAAGACATCTTAGAGGCTGCAACTTGGAGTTCAGTGCATACTTTTGCAAAGCACCATCACTTACCTCTCTACTCTAAATCCAGGGCAGGCTTTGCCACTGCAGTTCTGCAGGGTCTGATATCCTCCTAATCCTATTTAGCACCAGCCTCCCAACCTTAGCTTTGGGATGCAACCCAATTGTAATGACTGCAACAGTGAAACACTATGAACATAATACAGTGTACCTACCATAAATGTAGATGTTCGTGTATTCACTGTTGCAGTCCAGGTTACCCTCCCTCCATACCCCTTTTCTTTGCTGGGATTTATCTGTACTTATCTATTCTATACAACCTATGTGGTGTATTTGCTTGTAGATTAAGGAAAAGTTTTTTGTGCATGCATGCTTATTGGCATAATTAAGCCTACCATTTTTGGGGCACCTGACATCTGGGGCAAGAAACTGAAGAAAATGGCGTCTGCTGCATCTCTTATACTCCTGGCGCATGGACGTCAGGGAGGAGGCGACAGCAACCGATGCTGGACCTAGACTTTGGAATTCAGGCCGACTGAGGGTAGCTTGCCAGCAGGATAACCCAATTGTAATGACTGCAACAGTGAATACACTCAACATCTACATTTATGGTAGGTACACAACTGTAATTTATTCAAACACCTCTCATTAAATCTGCGATGGATGTCATCTTGGAAGCCAGAAGGGCCAGTGCTAGAAAGTCTTGCGCTGATAAATGGAAGAGATTGTGCTTGGAACCAAGCACAAGGAACTGACACAGCAAAGGCAAATATTCCTCAGATTTTGCAATACTTGACTGATATGCTTGACAAGGGCCTGTCCTTTTCATAAATAAAAATCCATGCCTCTGCCATCTCGGCTCATTACAACACAGAGCCACCGATCTTTTCTCATCCTTTGCTACAACAGTATCTTAGAGTGGCCAAAAATTTAAGGCCTCCCAGATCAATTCCTGCATGGGACCTCAATTTTGTGTTGTACCAGCTGCTACTGCAGATATAAAGTTCTTATCCTGGAAAACAGCTTTACTTCTGGCAATCACTTCAGCAAGGAGGGTTTCAGAGCTGAAGGCCCTCATGGCTGTAGAGCCTTTTATTATATTTTACCCAGACAGGGTGTCCCTCAGGACCAATCCTTTTATGCCTAAGGTGGTATCCACTATGGCTCTTAACCAAACTGTTTACCCAAATCCGCAGAACAAGGGGGAGCGGGTTCTGCATTCCTTGGACGTGCACAGACGGCTAAGATTCTACTTAAACAGGACCTAATCTCTAAGAAAAACTGAGCAGCTACTGGTGGCATTTGCTGCATGGTCGGAGGCAAAGGCTGTTTCAAAAGTGGAATCTTGCAGCCTGGCTGATAAAGCAACACCTCTCAGTAAGTCTGATGGATGTCATTGTGGAAGCAAGGAGGCCTACTACTAGAAAATCTTATGCTGATAAATGGAAGAGGTTCTGTGCTTGTAACCAAGCACAAGGAACAAACACAGCAAAGCCCAATATTCCTCAGATTTTACAATATTTGACCGAGATGCTTGACAAGGACCTATCTTTTTCTTCAATAAAAATCCATGCCTCTGCCATCTCTGCTCATTACAACACAGAGCCTCTCCTCTTTTCTCATCCTGTGCTTAAACAGCATCTTAGAGGGGCCAAAAATGTAAGGCCTCCCAGTAGATCACCAACTCCTGCATGGGACCTCAATTTTGTGCTGGAAAAACTCACCCTGCCTCCTTTTGAACCAGTAGCTACTGCGGATATAACATTTCTATTTTGGAAAACTGCTTTTCTCTTGGCAGTCACTTCAGCAAGAAGGGTTTCAGGACTACAGGCTCTCATGGCTGTGGAGCCTTATGTTTTACCCAGACAGGGTGTCCCTCTGGACCAATCCTTTTATGCCTAAGGTGGTATCCAGTGTGGCTCTTAACCAGACCATTCACCTGCCAAGAAATCCGCTGATTCTGCATTCATTGGACTTGCATAGACAACTAAGATTCTACTTAAACAAGACCAAATCTCAGTCTGAGCAACTACTGGTAGCATTTGCTGTAGGGTCAGAGGGGAAGGCTATATCAAAGCAGACTATTTCTAAGTGGATAAGCCACTGCATTTGTTTCTGCTACTTGCACCATGGTAAACCTGTGCCCAAGGGGATCGGATCACATTCCACCAGGGCTGCCTCTACTTCAGCAGCTTTTCTCAGAGGTTCCAACCAAAGACATTCTAGAAGCTACTACTTGGAACTCTGTTCATACCTTCACAAAGCATGATCATTTGCCTCTTCAAATCCAGGGCAGGCTGCCACTGCAGATGTTCGTGTTTCACTGTTGCAGTCATTACACTTGGGTTATCCGCCGGCAGGCGACCCGCATTCGGCCCAAGTTCCAAAGTCTTGGTCTGGTGTCTGTTGCTGTCGCCTCTTCTCTGACGTCAGTGCACCAGGGGTATAAAAGTTGCAACACTCAATTTTCTTCAGTCTTTCTTACCGTGCGGTGCCCGAAGCAAAAGCAGTTCGCATGTGCCAGTCGGCCGACTCCTGAGATTTTCAAAAATTGAATTTCAGAACCAAAGTCTTCAGTAAAGCTAAGTACCCCGTTGGGGAAACTTTTTCTTGCTCCAGACCGATGTCAGTAATTGTATTTCTTGTGGGAAGCAAATACCTCATTAAGGACTTTCACTCTTACTGCATTCCTTGCCTAGGCCCTGGTCACGACGTTATTAGTTGTCGTTTTGTGCTAGATTCAATAAACGCACTGTTAAACGTCTGTTTGAATTTGCTTTACATTACTTTGGATGAAGATTTAACTATATAATGCAGTCTGATCAGCAGACCGCTATTTATAAAACGCAAAGACAAAGAAAGACAGGCATCCGAGGTCCAAAACCGACTAAGCCTCTTCCCGGCCAGTCACTGGTTCACCGGTTCTCAGTGAGGCGCTTTCGCAGTCCCTGACACCTGCTACCTCAGAGCCACAGGCCGTATCTGACAGCCACGTGGAGGCCCCGAGGCCTGTGGAAACTCAAGGTATTGGGCCTACGGAAACTATGCCCTCAGATGGGTCCGGAGACGCTGAGCAGGCACCGGCTTCTGAGGGCGTCTTCAGACCTTCCCAACTTACTATTAAGACTACTACAGCAACAAAGGCAAATTCGAAGACAAGGGAACAAGTGCAGCATTCTCCAGAACAGACATCTATGCCAAGGAAACAGATGCTAAAAATGGCAGAGGACCTTATTACTTTAATCTGGGGCTCCCATCCCCCTCCTGACAAAAGGCCTAGGCAAGACACTGATTCTTATGATCAGGTTTCCATTTCCACTGATTCTTCTGATCAGGGCTATTCTCTCCCTCCTTATGAGGACTCTGATGCTGAAGAGTCCATTCCTTCAGCCTCTCCACCTAAGGATTATTCTTTTGGGGAAACCCTGCACACCATGAGGGAGCATTTCCACTGGGAGAGCCAAGATTACTCAGAATCCAAGAAAAGGCTGAGATTTCCTTTTACTGCCTCCGCACAGGCCCCTGGCTATCCCCCGCTTGATATTGTAGATGTCTTTACTGAATCCAGTGTGTCTCCAAATTCTTTACCCCCTGCACCAGTAAAGCCAGACGGGGTACTACAGGGTCCCTGACTCTCTCATAAATTCCTTTACAAAAACCCTGCTGCAGATCCAGAAACAATATCTCGGGGTCCTAAAGGGGTTAAAGCTTCCACTGCCAAAAATCCTGTCCCCTCAGATAGGGATTCCAGAGCTCTGGGCAGATGGGGGGAAAAAAGTTTACACTTCTGCTACTTTAGCTGTAAGAGCTTTAAACTGTCAAGTTTCACATGCTTAAATATCAACAGTATCTCATGTCATTGTTAAAGCAGAAAATGGTTACAAATACAGAAAGTCCAGACAGTAAAGAAATGCAGGAATTACTGCATGCAGTTGAACAAGTGGAAAAGCATACTGTGCAATGTGGTTTTGATTCATTAGAGGCTTCTTTAGAGCCGCAGTTACAGGCTCAGTTATTTGAAGACGTGCTTTGTTGAAAGAACAAAGTTTACCTGACCATGTTAAGGTAAAGTTATTGGATGCACCACTACAGCATGATGCTTTGAGGCAGAAGAGGTGTTAAAGAAAATGGAGGATAAAGCAAAGTCGACGCAAACCGTGAAAGATTTCTTACAGGTTCAACCACCTAGATTTAGCAGAAACTGGCCTTCAAAAAATTGGTCCTTTCCAGTGTCACAGGCCACAAAGAGGTAGGCGCCCAAGAGGCAGATCTCAGCCCCAAGGCTCATACAGACCTAAGCAATTGGGTGCTTCAGCCCCCAAGGAGGAAGACAAATCACAACCCTATAAGAAACAAACACAATGACACCCCTCTGCAAATGCTAAGCTCTTACCAGTTGATAGCATTCCTAGGGGGAAAGCTAGCACTTTCCTCAATTGGCACATGATCACCCAAGACCAATGGGTGCTGAATAGTTTCTCAGGGGTACAGGTTCAACTTCCACATGCTTCCAAAACTAAAAGGTATGCCAAACCTGCCACAAAACCAATGGGCAGAGGCACAAAAACAAATGCATCTTCACATCAATCAAAAAGAGATGCTAGCTGTACAAAATGCCCCGACAGCCTTCAAGGACCTAATACATTCAGGACAACTACTAATAGACTGACAATACCACAGTTATGTGGTACATAAACAAGCAAGGGGGCACACATTCCTACCCCCTATGCAGGCAAGCCATGATTTTGTGGAGCACAGCACTGACCTACCAAGTACATCTGCAAGCACAGTTCCTGTCAGGAACAAAAAATACACAGACGAACTAAGCAGAAATCTCATGGATCCTCATGAATGGAGGCTAAATCCACAAGTGTTCAACATAACGGAGTGGGGACGCTCAGACATGGATCTTTTTGCCTCCCCTCAATTGCCAAATACAGACATTTTGCACAAGGGACTGATCACTCTAAAGCATGGAAAGTGGATGCTCTATCATTCAGCTAGAAAAACCTGACAAGTCTATGCCTTCCCTCCGATGCCTCTTCTCACCAAAGTACTTCTAAAAGTCAGACAAGAGGCCAAAAATTATCCTAATTGCACCATATTGCCCACGCCAGCAGTGGTATCCAATCCTAAAAACCGTCTCAGGACCCACCTTGGCCTCTTCCTCTAATCCCTCATCTGACGCAGCAAAACTATCATTCTGCAGTCAACTCAGTACCTTACACCTGTCAGCATGGCGAATAATGTAGCCACTCAGACTGCAACTGTCTCTAAAGCTGTAATGGATGTAATTTTGGAAGCCAGGAGGCCTAGCACTAGGAAATCTTGCGCATAAAAATGGAAAAGATTCTATGCGTGGAACCAGGCACAAGGACTCTGGACAAAGGCCTATCTTTTTCATCTATTAAAATCCATGCCTCTGCCATTTCAGCTCATTACAGTGCGGATCCTATTTTTTCACATCCTCTACTACTGTAGTACCTCAGAGGGGCAAAGAATAGAAGACCCCCTAGAAGAGCACCAGTACCAACTTGGGACCTCAATTTTGTTTGAGTAACACTGCCTCCATTTGAACCAGCCAGCACAGCTGATCTTAAATTTCTGTCATGGAAAACTGCTCTGCTCCTAGCAATAACTTCAGCAAGAAGAGTCTGAGTTACAGGCATTGGCTGTAGAACCTTTCCTCATTTTTCATCAAGACAGGGTCTCTTAGAACAAACCCCACATTCATGCCAGAAGTGGTCTCCAATGTGGCCTTAAACCAAACCATTCATTTGCCTACTTTCTACCCAAATCCCCAGAATAAAGGGGAAAAACTTCTGCATGCTTTGGATATACACAGGCAGCTATGATTTTACTGGGACAAAACAAAAGCTTTCAGAAAAACTGAGCAACTGTTTGTAGCTTATGCTGCAGGATCACAAGGAAAGCCAAATTACAAAGCAGACAATCTCCAAATGGATAGGACACTGCATCCGCTTCTGTTATGCACAGCATGGCAAATCTGTGCCTAAGGGCATTAGGCCTCATTCTACCAGAGCAGCAGCCATATCAGCAGCTTTCCTCAGAGGGGTACCAACCAAAGATATTTTAGAAGCTGCAACCTGGAGCTCAGTGCACACTTTCACCAAGCACTACCACCTACCTCTCTACTCCAAATCTAGAGCAGGCTTTGCCACCGCATTTCTGCAGGGCTTGTTAGCCTCGCCAAATCCAATCTAGACCCAGCCACCCAACCTCAGCTTTGGGATTCTACCCAAGTGTAATGACTGCAACAGAGAAACACTATGAACATAGTACAGTTGTGTACCTACCATAAATGTAGATGGAGTGTATTCACTGTTGCAGTCCAGGTTACCCACCAACACCCCTCTTTGCTGGGACTATTCTGTACTTCTCAACTCTATACAACCTATGGTATTTGCTTCTAGATGAAAGAAATGTTTATAGTATATGCATTGTTTGGCTTACTTGTATCTTTTCAGCCTTCCTGTCTGGGGGCACCTGACATCTGGGGCAAGAAAAATTGAAGAAAATGGCATTGGTTGCAACTTTTTATACCCCTGGCGCACTGTCAGGGAAGAGGCGACAGCAACAGATGCCGGACCAAGACTTTGGAACTCGGGCCAACTGCGGGTCGCCTGCCAGCAGATAACCCAAGTGTAATGACTGCAACAGTGAATAAATACACTCTGACATCTACGTTTATGGTAGGTACACAACTGTACTTTCTGCAGGGCCTTATAGCCGCTCCTAATGCTGTTTAGTTCCATCCTCCCATCCATATCTTTGTGATTCTACCCAAATGTATTTACTGCAACAGCGAAACATGAACATAGTGCAGTTGTGTACACTTACCATAAATGTAGATGTTAGTGTATTCACTGTTGCAGTCTGGATTACCCACACGTCATCCCCCTTTCTATACCTTTTCTTTCTTTCACTATACATTAAAGCCTTTGTGGTGTAATTGCTTTTAGATGAAGGTAAAGTTTTTTGCTAAAAGTGCGTTTTTATATATTTCTGTTTATGTATATATGTGTGTATGTATTTGTGTGTATATGTATATATATATATATATATATATGTATAGATATGTATAGATATATATAGATATATATATGTGTGTGTGTGTGTATATATATATATATATATATATTATATATAATATATTGTATATAATAATATATTGCATATAATATATTATATTAATATATTATATTATATATTATACTTATTGTATATATTGTATATAGTGTATATTGTATATATAGTATATATTGTATATATAGTGTATATATAGTATATAATATATATGTGTGTATATTTTTGTTTTGCTCCCCATTTGGGGGGCACCTGTCATCTGGGGCAAGAAAAACTGAATAAAATGGCATCCGCTGCATGTTTTATACCCCTGACGTCATGGAAGAGGAGATTGCAACCTGCCAGCAGATTACCCAAATGTAATGTCAGCAACAGTGAGTACAGTCTAATATCTACATTTATGGTAAGTGTACACAACTGTACTTCACCATGTATAAGGCCGATGTGATTTTTTTAAAAGGAGTTTTACAGTTGGCTGATAAGGTTATGCTTCTGTTAATGAGCATAGGGCTACCTTCTCTAGAGAGTCTAAAGCTGCAGAATTTGATGGGGACTCTACAGATGGTGAGCACTTGGGTCTATTCATTCCAGTTTGTCAAAGTTAACAGGTTAAAAAAATGAAGCTAGTGTTAACCTTTCCACATATGCTAGATAGGTTTAGAGATGTATTTGAAAATCTGGAGCTACGCCAAAGATTAGCAGAATTTGATCTTAAGGATGATATTAAAAAGTTTTGGTGGATGTCCTATTCCCATGTTGCAGTATTCAACATAGAGGGTGTTCTTCGTGTTTCACTGTTGTAGTCATCACATTTGGGTTATCTGCTTGCAGTAGCCCCTCATTCTGCCTGTTAAGTCTTTGGTCCTGCATCTGATGCTGTCTTACCTTCCATGACGTCAGGTAGTCAGGGGTATAAAGCATGTAGCCGACGCCATTGCACCAGTCTTTCTTGCCGTGCAGTGCCCAAAGAAGCAGTTCGCAAGTGCCGGTTTGCAGACTCCTGAAATTTTCGTTTGAGTTTCAGAACCGAAGTCTTCAACTAAGCCAACCCCATTGGGGAGCCTTTTTCTTGCTCTAAACCAATGTCAGTAAAAGTTAACAATTGTATTTCTTGTGGAAAGCAAATACCGCAAAGATTCATTCATACTGCATTCCTTGCCTAGGCCCAGACCACGACGTATTTCGCTGTCTGTTTTGTGCTTTATTCAAACCTCAAACTATTCGTCTGTTTATTTACGCTTCTAAATATTTTGGTACTCGGGCCAATTATCCAGAAATGGCTTCGGTAAGCAACCCGACTACTGACCATTCTGAAAAAACGCAAAGATAGAGACCGCATAGGTTCAAAGGTGCTGGTGATGCTTCTAAGCTAGTTGCCAGTTCGCCGGTTCTCATTGAGGTGCTTTCGCAGCTCCTGATGCCCGCTACTTTAGATTCACAGACCTCTACTGAGACCCTTTCGGAGTCCGGTGTGCTGTGAGATGCTTCTTAGACTGTGTAACCTGCGGATGTCTACCTTTTATGGGTCCAGAGTTGCTGTGCAGGCACCAGCTTCTGAGGGTGTATTCAGGCCTACTGATTTGCATATTGACACCATCTTCCTTCTCCAGGCCTAAAACTGTATCCATGCCTAGAAAACAGACGCCCAGACCACATGGTCAGGCCCCTATGCCTAAAAAGCAAATAATGGCTGAAGACCTTATTACTCTAATCAAGGGAAGCCACCCCCCCCCCCCTGCCCCTGAGACCTAGGACTGATTTTCCTTCTGATTCTTCTGGTCAGGACTCTGAAATTTGTTTCCTCTGAATAGGATTTGCCATGGTCTACCTATGAGGGTTCTGATGCAGAGTACTCCATTCCCTCTGCTTCCTCTCCAGAGGATTTATCTTTTGGTGAAACCTTTCGTACTCTTGGGGAACATTTTTGCTGGGAGAGCCAGGATTACACGTTGAGGCTTGGGGATTTCTTACTCCTGCCCCAACGCAGGCCTTTGGCCATCCCTCCTGTACTGGACATGCCTTCTCTGAATCTCACTTGGCCCCTGACTCTTTACCTCCTGCTCCCAGAAAACCTGATGGATATTACAGGGTTCCTGACTCAAGTTCCTCTTTAAAAATCCTACTGCTGATCCTGGGACTATTTCACAGGGATCCAAGAGCATTAAGGCTACGACTGCCAAAAACCCTACCCCCTCTGATAGAGATTCCAGGGTGGTGGATAGAAGGTATACACTTCTGCAACCTTGGCCATTAGGGCCTTAGTAGCAGCATATCATTGGATTGCTTAAACAGAAAATTGATTCCTGACTGTGTGCTGAAAATAAAGATTTACAGGATTTAATGCATTCTGCAGAACAAGTTGGAAAACGTACTTTGCAATGTGGTTTTGATTTTTTTAGAGGCATCTTGCAGGGCTGCTGTCACTGGGTCTGTACTTAGAAGGCATGCCTGGCTTAAGGTGCAGTCTTTGCCAGATCATGTTAAAGCTAAATTGCTGGATGCTCCCTTAAGCCAAGACCGCCTGTTTAGCAACAAAGCAGAAGTGTTTAAAAATATGGAGGAAAAAGCTAAATCTATGCAAACTGTTAAAAGATTTCCTGCAAGTACAGCCTCCCAGATTCAGTAGCCATTGGCCCTCTAAGAATTGGTCCTTTCCTGCCTCTTCCAGGCCTTCAGTCAAACCCTGAACCAGCAGAACACCCAGGCTTCAGTCCCAAGGTATTCACAGGACTAAGCAGTGGGGGGGCTCCCACTTCCAAAACAGGCAGTAGTAAGACCCCCCCTGTGGTAAACTGTCTCACTGACTTAACTTTAAACCTTCCAAGCCCTGCACAGCTGACTGCTTCTTTAGGGGAAAAGATTGCCCAACAGGCAAAAAATAGGGAATTTATTGCCCAGGACAAATGGGTTTTAAATGTAGTTTTCCAAGGATACAGTTTCCACTTCCACTCCTTACCAGCTCCAAACGGTTGGCCAGATCTACCCCTAAATCAGTGGGTAGAGGCTCAAAAGCAAGTTGGTATGTAGTCCTATCTCTCCTCCATTATTACATGTGGGTTTGGAGCCAATCCTCTGCTCTGACTCAGCTGCTTAGAAAGCCTGAAAACTTCTGATCGGCTAGTGGCTAGTAGGTATCCCATGGTGCATGTGCACATTCCCCAGATCTCATTTGCCACATCTTCATTCGGAAGCTTCTTTTGGTTGGTATGATTTAGTTCTTTGTTATTGCTGCTTATTAGGAGTTTTTTGCTTCGTGTGAAGTGTTAATCTGATTGCTGACAGTTTTATTGTAATACCGATTTGTGTGTCTAACCGGATTTGACTTATTACTGTTTTAAAAATTGTTGGGCCTGTTGGCCATTTGTGTGGTTCCCGTGAGTGTGTGCTTTTAGACTAGACCGTTTAACTTACAGGTGCTAGTTTGTTCCCTTTTTCTTTCTTGCACTAGGTTCGTTTAAGTTAGAGAACTTGGTAAAAAAAACATTTTTTATTTTTGTTGTGGGTGTTAGGGCTAGATCTGCTTAAGTTAGAGGATCTAGTTTCTGTCCTGTTGTGGTGTTTTCTTCTCTACTGCCATTATGTCCAAGGAACTTAAAGAACATAAACAGTCTGGGTTTAAAAATTGTACTAAATGTTCGCAAAAAATGTCCGTCACTGATGGACAATAGCGTCTGTTCTGCTTACGGGCCATACATCTTCAAGAAACTTGTCTCGTCATTTCTTTAGCCCTAGAGTACTCAAGGAACAGACGAATAAGCTGATTCTAAAAGGCATGTTAAAACCTTCCTTCGAGGAAGACCTAGCCAGTTCAACCTTTTCTGCTAGGTCAGTCTTCTAGAAAGGATAAGGGCAAGACCTCTAAAAGGGCTTCTCCAGCCTCAACTTCTCTCTCAACCCCCCACAGAAGTTACCAAACATGTGAGTTGGCCTCTGTCTCTTAGGCTCCACAGTCTTCAGAGCCAATTGAGATTCTGGACACTGACCCTGCAGTATCGGCTCCAAGTGTTTTGGTGACGATTTTACTAGCAGTCCTCGGAGCCAGTCTACAGACATTCCACCGGTCTCCCCTACTCTAAAATCGCCTGTATTGCAGAGAGCAAGGTCTCCCACACTGTCCTCCAGGAGCTTATCTGAAGACCTCGAGAGTGGTGCTCAGACTCCTTAAGTCGTCAGCCTTGCCAAAATTATCTGCTCAGACCTTTTCGGTCTCTAACCAGACTCCTGCTACCGATCCCTGGCTCCAGCACCCCGTGTGGTTGTCTCTGAGCCGAGCTCCACTCCGACACTATTGGCGCCGTCCGAAGTGTCTAGGGTGCAAAGCTGTTCGGTCGGCCCCAAGGGGGACACTTGGAACCAAACCTCTTCAGTGCCAAGTCTTCCTGGTGCATTGGCCCGAGTGAGCTCGGACCCTACATAGTTCTCTGAGCCGATTCTTTTGGAGCCGGAGGAATCTGTCTTCGTGAGGATGAGGAGCATGCTGGATAGTTCATCACACGTAGGAGTACCGATGCTATACTCCCTCCAGCGCCGACTACGGTCTTAGCATCCTCTCTCCTGGGATAACAGAGACCCACAGCCTCAGGACCCCCATTTGGGTGGCCCCCGATCTTCCGAGACCTCCCAGAGGACCCTGCTGAGGAGCCCGCTTTGAAGAGATCATGTAAGAGGAAGCATGTAGACTCCCTTGATGAGTCTCACTGACCTCCATGAGTCTGAGGGGTCCCCTAAGTCATCCTCTGAAGAGGTCTCCTTTGCAGACATTTTGGAGATCCTCAGAGGCGGCTGGCCCACTGTTAACCCATCCGATGAGTCACTGTACCTGAAGGCTTTCGGGTCTCAACCCTCAGCTTCATGGGTGTCTCCTCCATTTGATGAATTACTGGATCTTGAGTAGGAAACCATGGCAGACTCCTGATGCCGTGGAACCGGTCCCCAGGAGGCCGAATAAATTTCTTTTCTCCCCTAAAGACAAAGAAATTTTATCCAAGGGCTTACCTGTTGATGCCATGGTGGTGGCAGTGGCCACTAAGAAGGAGCTAGCAGAGACTTCTATCCATTCACCCAATAAGGTATCCCGAGCGATGGATAGGTAATAATGGATAGGTAATGGAATCTTATCTTTTCAGCAGCTTTTACACTGATCGTTGTACTGTCACATTTTACAAGACTTCAGAGAGATCTAAAGGAGTTGGGAGATGTTCTTCAGGGTACCTCTACTGAAGCGGTCCAATCTACAGTGTCTGCTCAGTTGGCTACTCTCACATCTATTAACTCTATGTGGCTGATTTCGTACGCAGCTGATGGTGTGAGTAGGGCGGTGGGTTCAGGAGTCTCCTTAAGGAGACATTCCTAGATGCGTCTATGCAACTTTGCTGAGCCTTTCAAGTCTACATTCACCACTGCTCCTATGGACGGATCCCCTTTTTGGACCCAAGGTGAAAGATACCCTCACCAGGTGTGAACAAGAAGGAAAGACTCTCTGCCGTGGGAGTCAGTTTTATCTTTCCTTATAGACCTTACCCTAAAGATCAGAAGAGCGGCAAAATGTGGTTCAAGAAATCCAAGACCTTTCCAGGATACACAGGGTGATTCCTTCAGAGGCAGGGGAGGAGGAAATAATGGTAGACCTCACCCTAGAGGCAGGGGAGGTTGCAATTCCTTTTGTGTTCAGTGTTCTGATGTGGAACCAGACTGTGCGTTTCTGGAGCCGGTCGGGGGTCGCCTGTACTTGTACCAATAGCCTGGTTAAATCTCACTCGAGACAAGTGGGTACAAGACATTATCACTAGAGGTTCCTCTATACCCTTTTCCTTTCCACCACGCCCTACCACATCAAGATTCGCAGAAGCTCCAGGAGATTCCTTTGCTTCCGGCTGGAGCCAATCATTTTCAGTTCAGAGCCCTACCCTTGGATCTCATCACAGCCCCCAGGGTGTTTACCAAGGTAATGGCAGTTGTAGCGGCTCACCTGAGGCCAGGTATTCCCTTACCTAGATTGGCTCCTCGCTGCTTCCACCAAGCATCATCTTTGCATAGCCAGAGACTCCTTCCTTCATCTTGCAGACCAGCTAGCGATCACAATGGGTGTTTCCAAGTCCCTCTTGGACCCTGTGCATATCTTGGACTTTATCAGGGCATGGCTGGACACCCTTCATTTGAAAGTCTTCCTAACCCCAGACAAGGTCCAGAGCCAACGGGCCCATATATCAGTGGTTCTTGGCCCCAGGCTACCAAAGGCGGGTGACGTTCTTCAAGCCCTAGGCTCTATGGCTGCAGCAATCTATCCTCCCTTGTGCACGTCTTCATATGTGTGTTCTTCAGTGTACTCTGACCGTATAGTGGTCTTGGCTAGATCTCCCCATGGAATATCCAATTCAAATAAGCAAAGCCTGCAGGGCGTGACTTCCCTGGTGGCTTCAGTCGCCGGAGATCTTAGCGAGACTCCCATGGAATATCCAATTCAAATCCGCAAGGCCTGCAGGGCATCACTTCCCTGGTGGCTTCAGTCGCCGGAGATCTTAGCGAGACTCCCATGGAATATCCAATTCAAATCAGCAAAGCCTGCAGGGCGTCACTTCCCTGGTGGCTCCATTCGCTGGAGTTCTTAGTGGGACTCCATTTTTCACCCACAGCCCAAGCCACAGTGACTATGGATGCCTCCTAGCTCAGGTGGGGGGGCATTATTTGGGGAGGATGGTACAAGGCACGTGGTCCCAAATCGAGACCAGATTGCATATCAGTGTTCTGGAGATGCGAGCAGTGCTTTTAACATTGCAAGCCTTCCACACTCTTCTTCCTCTGGGGACTATTGCAGTTCAGTCAGACATGTCAGTTGTCTGGTACATCAAACGGGGATGAACCAGATCTTACCCTCTGTCGCGAGGCAATGAGAGTGTGGGAGTGGGCGATTAGTCTATTTCTGATTGCAACGCACATCCCAGGACGCTCCACCATTTTAGAGGACAGATTGAGTCGGGCTATTCTGCCATACGAGTGGTCTCTGAAACAATCTATAGCGGAGGAGATCTTCCTTGCATGGGGTCAGCCTTGCTGCAATATCTTCGCATCTCCTTCCAACATGAAGTAGTGAGTCCTTCGCTCTGATCCCCCCAGAGACCCTAGTCCATGCTTGACCTCCCAGGTTACTGTATGCTTATCCCCCGATGTTCTTCGTGTTTCACTGTTGGCAGTCATTACACTTGGGTTATCCTGCTGGTAGGCTACCCTCAGTCTGCCTGAATTCCAGTCTAGGTCCGGTGTCAGTTGCTGTCGCCTCTTCCCTGACGTCAGTGCGCCAGGGGGTATAAAAGATGCAGCTGATGCAATTTTCTTCAGTCTTTCTTGCTGTGCGGTGCCCGAAGCATAAGCAGTTCGCAAGTGCCGGTCTGCCGACTCCTGAGATTTTCATGTTCGAATTTCAGATTCGAAGTCTTCATTGAAAGCCAAGTACCCCGTTGGGGAAACTTTTTATCTGAAGTAGGAGATTCATTTGTCTGCAACCTGTGAGTTATGGATCCGACATCGGATCCGAACCGGCATGGTTTACAAGCTATGGATCCAAGCTCTCAGCTCCTCCCCTCACCCATAATGCCCTGCTCTCCCTACATGACCTCAGATCTTGTTTGCCGCGCTGGTGACCAGATTTGCGTTTCCAAGCTCTTCAGCTAAGTGCTCTTTTTCAGTATTTAGAAGTTTAAATATTGTATTTTTGTGTGAAAGTTGTGTGAAAGTTTGGGTTTCCCTATTACTGTGTTATACTTTTAGTGTTTTAAATTTAATTTTTACCTTCCCTCCCCTCGCTGGTAGCGTAGTGTGCGTTTGGGCCTGTTGTGTGCTTTAGTTACTTTACTTTTACCAACTTAGTTTAAGTAACTTTTTTTTTGGTACTTGGGATGTCTGAACAACCCAAAGCTGTGTTCTCTAAGTGCTCCGAGTGTGGCCATAAGCTTTCCCCGGCTGATGGCCACACTCGGTGCGTTAGATGCCTTGGGGTTGAACACCTCACTTCTGGATGTTCCATTTGTGCAGGGTTCAACCCCAGGGCATTGAAGGAGCGGAGGTCCAAGCTTGTCTTGGCGGGTCTTTTGCCACCGGACTCTGCTCCGGCCTCCGCTCCTTCGGGGGTAACCGTTTCTACGGTTGTCTCCTCTCTGGCTCCCCCTCCTCCTCCTGGGACTCAACCTCCCTGTAGTGGTTCGGAGGAGAGGGAAGCAAGAAAGAAGGACCGGAGGGAGAAGCACCATAAGCGGCGGGCCGAGGCCTCTGTTTCGGCCCCGCCAGCCAAGCGGGCTTCTCCTCTGGCCTCCTTGTCTGCCGGTTCTCCCCCTCCTCGGCTCCGGTCACCTGTGTGTTTCTCACCGGGACCCGAGGAGGAGGAGACCCGATCTCCGAGGCTATCCAGGAGGCACTTTAGGCCTACCTTGGTGGCCTCGTCGAGATAGACGTATAGCCTGTCAGACGCTGATCTGGACCGGATGATAAGGTTCATCCAGGCCCAGATGCAGATGGGAGTGCTCTTGCCTCCCCCCTCCCCCCCCCCCCTCTGGGGGGGAGCTCGACCCCTTTCTTTAAGCCAATTGCTCCTTCTCCGACCCGCTACCCGGGCTCGGAGCCGTTGGAGCCGAGCAGCTTCGGAGCCGGGGGTGGGTCGGCGCAGATAGTACTTGGTACTTCGGATCCGAGACTGCCCTCGAGTGCTTCGGATCCGGGGGGATCAGTGCTCCTTCGGCGCCGTCTGTCGGAGCGCACTGTCCCTTCGGATCCGAGCGCTTCGGCGCCGGCTCCGATCCACTCCTCTGATCCGAGGGGGAGCCGATTGTCGGATCCTTTGGTCGAGGTCGGCTCCCCTTCGGCTTTTGATATAGTGGAGAGGGCCCTGTTGAGGGTCTCCGGACCCCCGGCACTTGCTTCGGTTCCGTCCCGCGCTCCATCTGCACTGAGTCAGGCTTCCACCATCCGGCCCTTGGGACAGCCCGCTCCTTTGCCCCAAGCTGTTCCCCTGGAACAGGTCACTGTTTGCGAGGAGTCCTCTGACAGCCCCCCGGAGGATGTTCCCCGCAAACATACGTGCAAAAGGAGGCACATTGACTCCCCCGAGTCTCTCACAGAAGACACTGATTTGGAGGAAGGGGAAGGCTCCCCAAGGTCACCCCCCCGGGGATGTCTCATTTGGAGACCTCATGGAATTGCTCCGCATAAGGGGGGGTGGTCTGCCCCCAAGTCTTCCTCGGACGAGTCCGTGTTCTTGGAGGCATTTGAAGCGGGCCAGTCTACCTCTTGGGTGTCCCCTCCTGCCGACCCCCTGGTGGACCTCATTACCACCAGGGCGTGGAAGGAACCGGACACCGTGGAGCCAATCCCAAAAAGGCCCGACCGTATTCTCAGTCCCCCGGCTGACCGTGCCCATTGGAGTAAGGGGCCTCCGGTAGATGCCTTGTTGACTGCGGCGGCCACCAAGAGGGAACTTGGAGAGTCCCTCAGTCCATCCTCCGAGCAAGGAGTCTCTGATGATGGACCGCTTGGGGAAGCGGATGTTTAGTTCAGCGACCTTCTCTGTGAGGGCGCTGAACTATCTGGCACACGTGATTAGGATGCAGCGCGATCTTATAAAAGAATACGCTGCATCCCCCCCAGAGTCCATGTCGGAGGAGGACAAAGTGCTGCACTCCACCTGCATGGCCACTCTCAGGTCCATCACTAATACCTCTATGTGGCTACTGTCCCATGCTACGGAAGGTGCCGCTAGAGCCGCAGGGGCAGGCCTAGTTACTAGACGTCAGGCCTGGCTCCGTCATTGCAATTTCTCAGAGCCCTTCAAGGCGTCATTTGCGAACGCCCCCTTCGATGGTTCTGCCCTCTCTGGCAAAACTGTTCGCGACACTGACCCAGAGCGAGAAGGACGGGAAGACGGCTGTCTGCAGTCGGAATCAGCTTCTCTGCACCCCAGAGGCCCTATTCTAGGAACCAAAAGGGTCAGAAGATGTGGTTCCGGAAGTCGCAACAATCCCAGCCTGCTCCGGACAACCAGTCCTTCTGTGGCAGAGGACAGGGAGGGCACCGCCCTAGGGGCAGAGGGGCTCCTAGGAACTTCGGGTCCAGAGAACCCTTCTCTGAACGGCCCGCGCAGCAGCCCTGAGGGGTTGCCCAGCTGCTCCACTCTGGAGGCAGTCGGGGGCGTTTTGAGCACCTAGCGGCATGGGAGTCCATAACATCAGACCGCTGGGTTCTCCAGATTATATCCAGAGGATACCGTATCCCCTTTCTTCACTTACCAAAATTGAAGTCCCTCCCCGACATTCCACCTGGTCAGTGGGAGGCCGCTTTGGCAAAAATTGGCCATCTGCTAAAGAAAAGAGCCATCCAGCCCGTCCCCCCAGACCAGATCGGATCAGGGTTCTACTCCAGGTTCTTTTTAGTGCCAAAAAAGACGGGGGATCCAAGACAAATTTTAGACCTTTCACTCTTGAACCTGGCAGTTCCCAAGGAGAAGTTCCGAATGGTCACGTTGCCGTCTATTCTCCCCCTTCTGGGAGAAAATCACTGGATGTGCTCCATAGACCTCAAGGATGCGTACTACCACATACTAATGGACAGGCGCTCCTGGAGGTTTCTCCGCTTCCGGCTGGGAGCCAGTCACTACCAATTCCGGGTCCTTCCCTTTGGTCTCACCACAGCCCCCAGGGTGTTCACCAAAGTATTAGCAGTGGTAGCGGCCCACCTGAGGCGTCAGGGGGTGCAGGTCTTTCCTTACCTGGACGACTGGCTTCTCATCGCCCCAACAAGGCATCTACTTCTCTTTGCGCAAGACTCCTTTCTCCATCTTGCTCCAAGCCTGGGCATCACGATAAACACAAAAAAAATCCAACCTAGCACCCACTCGGCTCATAGATTTTATAGGTGCCAGGTTAGACACGAGGAGACTGAGAGCCTTCCTCACAGCGGACAGAGTGCAAAGCCTACAGCTCCAGGTGTGGGCCATTCTCCACTCAAATTCAGTTCCGGCGGAGTTGGTCCTGAGGGCCCTAGGGTCCATGGCGGCAGCGATTGCGCTTCTTCCTCTCGCCAGGTTCAATATGTGTATCCTTCAATGGACTCTCTTGGTTCAGTGGTCGTATCTTGCTCTTCCTATGCATCATCCCATTGCGAGCGTGCAGGCGGTCCCTCCTGTGGTGGCTACACTCTCCAGATCTCCACGGAGGCCGCCCCTTTTGTGCCTCTCCCCCTCTCGCCACGGTGACCACGGACGCCTCCCGCCTCGGGTGGGGGGGGGGCATTTTGCAGGCCGGACGGTCCAAGGTACGTGGGACGATTCAGAGACCTTGCTGCATATCAATGTCCTAGGGATGAGAGCAGTGCTCTTAGCGTTGCTAGCACTTCAGGCCTTTCTTCCCTTGGGAACAATTGTGATTCAATTGGACAACATGTCTGTTTGGTATATCAACAAACAGGGAGGAACCAGGTCTTACCCCCTTTGTCGAGAAGCCATGAGAGTGTGGGAATGGGCAATCTCCACCAACCGCTTTCTCATAGCAACGCATATTCCGGGTCGGTCCAACATCCTGGCGGACAAACTTAGTCGCACCATTCTCACCCCCTACGAGTGGTCTCTCAATACTCGGGTAGCGGAACGCATCTTCGCACAGTGGGGAACTCCTTGTTGCGATCTTTTTGCGTCTCCCTCAAACACCAAATGCGACAGTTTTTTTGCCCTGTTACCTCCTCCCGGAGGTTCTCCAAGAGACGCTCTGGTGCATGCTTGGCCACCCGGTCTTCTGTATGCTTATCCCCCTTTGCCTCTGCTCCAAGTTCTTCAGAAAGCCTCTCGGTTGGGGTGCAGAATGATCCTCATGGCTCCCTTTTGGCCTCGACATGGTTCCCCTTCCTAAGGTCTCACTCAGTGAATCCTTTTTTGATTCTAGATCCCATTCCGGATCTGATTTCTCATCCATCCCATCTATCTCCTCCGAACCTGGACAACCTCAAGCTGACCGCTTGGCTGCTCCAGTTCCACTCCTGATCAGGACTCCTGATATTTCGTCCCATGTTAAGGCCATCCTGGTGGCAGCTCACAAGCCATCCACTAGGAAAGTCTACCGTAGCAAGTGGAAGCGGTTCTCTTTGTGGGCGGAACGGCAAGGCCTAAACCCCTTCACATTTCCTCTCCCTTTGGTGCTTGACTTCTTAACCACTCTTTTTAATGATGGTGCCAGCAGTTCCACGGTCAAAGTACAGCTTGCAGCAATTTCTCATTATCACATTGGTCATGACTCCAGTCCACTGATGTCTGCCAAATTGTTTAAGATTTTCCTTAAAGGTACCTTTCTTCTCAGGCCCCCTAGAAAGCAAGCGGTTCCTCCTTGGGACCTTTCCTTAGTTCTTCAGGCCTTGAACGCTCCCCCCTTCGAACCTGCGGCTACTGTAGATCTGAAATTCTTATCCTTCAAGACTGCCTTCTTAGTAGCCATTACTTCAGCCAAGAGAGTCTCAGAGCTTCAAGCATTATCAGCTAAACCTCCGTACTTGGTCTTTCATCCGGACCGTGTTTTCCTCAGGACCAACCAGTCCTTTCTTCCTAAGGTAGCTTCTGAAGCAAACCTTAATCAATCCATTAACCTCCCTGTTTTCTTCCCCAAATATCAAAACAAGGGTGAGTACAAGCTTCACTCCTTAGACGTTCACAGGCAACTTAGATTTTAACTAAACAGGACTGCTGGTCATAGGCAATCCGACCAGTTGTTCATTTCCTTTGCTAAATTTAATTTGGGCAAGCCAATTTCCAAAGTCTCATTATCTCGCTGGATTTCACAATGTATCTTACTAGCTTATCAAGCTTCGGGAAGGCCCGCACCAGAGGGTGTACATGCCCATTCAACCCGGTCAGTCTCTACCTCGGCCGCCTTTAAGGCTAGGATTCCTCTAGATGATATTTGTGCAGCAGCCACGTGGGCTTCATCTCATACTTTTATTTCCCACTACAAGTTGGATCTTGCATCTAGAGGTAGAGCATCCTTTGGCTCGGCGGTGCTCCGGAATATCCTTCCATGATGGCCGCCCAAGATTCAGGTAGCTGGGGACTCTGTCCCACAGGTTGCAGACAAATGAATCTCCTACTTCAGATTTAGAAGTTATGTACTCACCATAACGTTCCATCTGAGTAGGTGTATTAATTTGTCTGCAACCATCCCGCCCTCCTATCCCCCTGGCCTTTCAGTTTCCTGCATATGTTACCCTTTTCAGGGTGTTTATGCTGTTGGCAAACTCGATCTGAGGTCATGTAGGGAGAGCAGGGCATTATGGGTGAGGGGAGGAGCTGAGAGCTTGGATCCATAGCTGGTAAACCATGCCGGTTCGGATCCGATGTCGGATCCATAACCCACAGGTTGCAGACAAATGAATACACCTACTCAGATGGAACGTTATGGTGAGTACATAACTTCTAATTTTTTTCTTGCTCCAGACAGATGTCAGAAAAAGTTAATTGTACTTCTTGTGGGAAGCAAATACCTCCATAAGGACTTTCATTCTTACTGTATTCCTTGCCTAGGCCCTGACCACGACATTGCTAGTTGTCGGTTTTGTGCTAGATTTAACCAACGCACTGAGCGTCGGTACGATTTTGCATTACACTATTTTGGCAGAAGATTTAATTATACTATGTCGGATAGCCATTCGACTACCGGAATTCACAAGAAACGCAAAGAAAAACGACAGGCATCAAGAGGTCCAAAACCGAGGCTTCTAAGCCAGTCGCCGGTTCTCAATGAGGTGCCTTCGCAGCCCTTGATGCCTGCTACTTTAAACCCGCAGGCCGCTCCGGACTCCCACGTGGAGTCGCCTAGGCCGCTGGAAGGTCAAAGTATTGGACCATAGGAGACTATTCCCTCTGGTCCAGAGCCGCTGAGCAGGCATCTGCTTCTGAGGGCGTTTTCAGACCAACTCAGTTGTACATTAAAACCACTTCAGCTTCAAAGGCAAAAGCGCCCTTAAAGACAAAGAAACAAGTGCAACAGCCTCATGGTCAGGCCTCCATGCCCAAAAAACAGATGCTCAGAATGGCCGAAGACTTAATTACTTTGATCAGGGGTTCCCATCCCCCTCCTGATAAAAGGCCTAGGCAAGAGACAGAATATGAATCTTCACATCAGGTTTCCATGTCATCTGATTCCTCTTCTGATCAGGAATACACTTTCTCCCTATGAGGATTCTGATGCTAAAAAATCTATTCCTTTAGCCTGTCCTCCTGAGGATTATTCTTGAAGGAGCATTTCCACTGGGAGAGCCAAGATTTTTCAGAATCTAAGAAAAGGCTCAGACTTCCTTTTACTACCACAACACAGGCCCCTAGCTATTTCGCGTGTTAGACATTGTTGATGTATTTTCAGAGTCCAGTCTGACCCCTGACTCCTTACTTCAGCTCCTGTTAAGCCGGACAGGTACTACAGGGTTCCTGACTCTCAAGTTCCATTTCAAAAACCCTGCTGCTGACCCAGAAACTATCTCTTAGCGTCTGAAAGGGGTCAAGACTTCCGCTGCAAAAAACCCTACCCCCACTGACTGGGATTCTAGGGCATTGGACAGATGGGGAAAAAAGATTTACACTTCCGCTACCTTGGCTCTAAGGGCTTTAAATTGTCAGTTTCATATGCCCAAATATCAGCAATATATTATGTCACTGATTAAACAGAAAATGCTGACTAATTCTGAATGTGCAGAACATAAAGAAATGCAGGATTTATTGCATGCAGCTGAACAAGTTGGAAAGCATACTTTGCAATGTGGTTTTAATAACCCAGGACAAATGGGTCTTAGACATAGTGTCACAAGGCTACAAGTTTCACTTCCATACCCTGCCAAGGACAAGCGTTTGGCCAGACCTGCCAAAATAACATTGGGCAGAGGCACAAAAGCAAGTCTCATCCCTCATGGACATGAGAGCCATTCAACAAGTACCAGAGCAAGAGGAGGGACAAGGATTTTGTACAACTGTTTTTGGTACCAAGAAAGGACAAGACCTGGCGACCAATACTGGACCTGTCTATTCTAAACACATTTCTGGATATACCAAAATTAAAAATGTTGACTCTACAGCAACTTCTGCCCATGCTTGGCAAGAAGGCTTGGCTGGTGACTTTAGACCTAAAAGAGGCATACCTGCTTGTCCCAATCAGACAGACATGCAGAAGATACCTCTGATTCAAAGCTGGCTCGATTCTCTGCAGTGCCCTTTGGTTTATCTACTGTGCCCAGGGTCTTCACAAAGTGCCTGGCACCAGTAATTGCATTCTACAGACAGGAATACAAATATATCCTTACTTGGACGATTGCCTCATTCAAGCAGAGAACAAGGACATTCTACTACAGCATCTGGCGTTTGTAAAGAGATTTCTAACAGGCCTAGGGTACACAGTCAACGAAAAGAAATCAAAACGAGTACCCTCGCAAGCGATATTCCTGGGTGCAAGCTTAAATACAACTGCCCAGATGGCTTATCTCATGCCAGACAAAGGCAGCTGACTCTATTTCAACCTGTTGGCAACAAAAGCCCAGTTATCTGCAAGAAAAATTCTGCAGGCTTTGGGCTTCATGGCATCCTGCATTCTACTAATTCCATATGCGAGACTGCATATGAGGAAACTTCAGTGGTACCCAAGTGTTTGGACTCAACATGCCACAGCCTGGAAACTATAATTACCCTCATTCCCTGCTTGCAAAAGGAGTTTCGTTGGTGGGCGAAGGCTCGAAGGCTTGTCACAAGAACAAGGGACAGCAATTCACTTTACCCCCAGCCAGGCAGACATTAACAACGGATGCATCAGATTATGCCTGGCAGGCCCACATGGCAGGAAGATGTATTCAGGGAACATGGTCCGCAAACCAAATGCATCTACATATCAGAGATGATAGCTGTCCAGAATGCCCTGAACATCCTTCAAGGACCTACTTCATGCAGTACAACTACTGATAGCACCACTGTCATGTGGTATATCAACAAGCAGGGAGGCACTCATTCGTACCCCCTTTGCAGACTAGCCATGACTCTGGGACACAGCTTTGACTTACCAGGTACATCTGCAGGCACAATTCCTGCCAGGAAAGATAAATACTCTGGCAGACTAAGTAGAAACCTCATGGATCCCCACGAGTGGAAATTGGATCCACAAGTCTTCAGCATAACGAGGAAATGGGGATGCCCGGATATCTATTTGCCTCTCCTCACAACTACCAACTAAAGATTCTGCACAAGGACTTATCACACACAAACATGGAAAGTGGACGCCCTCTCTCTCAGCTGGAAAAGCTTAGCAGTATATGCCTTTCCTCCACTGCCTCTCCTCCCCAAGGTACTCTTAAAGGTCAGACAAGAGAAGCCAAAGGTGATGCTGATTGCCCTAGACTGGCCCCGCCAGCACTGGTACCCAATCCTAAGGAACATGTCTCAATACCTGGCTTGGACCTTGCCTCAAATACCTCCTCTACTATCCCAACAAAACAATCAGATCTTGCACAGCCAATTAAAGACCTTAAATCTGGCAGCATGGCGGATAATGTAGTAGTACAAAACGTGCCTCTCGCTAAAGCTGTAATGGATGTCTTTTTGGAGGCCAGAAGGCCTAGTACCAGAAAGCCTTGCACTGGAAAATGGAAGAGAATTGACACAGCTGTACCAAATATTCCTCAGATTTTGTAATACTTAACTGAGATGCTGGACAAAGGCCTATCCTTTTAATCATTCAAAATTCATGCCTCTGCCATTTTGGTTCATTACAGTGCAGAGCCACCTATCTCTTCATCTGCTGTTAAGGCAGTACCTCAGAGGAGCAAAAAACCTAAGGCCTCCAAGGAGATCACCAATACCTGCATTGGACCTCAATTATGTTTTGGAAGAACTCACCCTGCCTCCTTTTGAGCCAGTCGCTACAGTTGATATAAAGTTTTTATCCTGGAAAACAGCTCTGCTCCTAGCAATAACTTCTGCAAGACGAGTCTCGGCGCTACAGGCACTCATGGCTGTGGAACCTTCTATCATTTTTTTATCCAGACAGGGTTTCTCTGAGGACAAACCCGACATTTATGCCTAAGGTAGTGTCCAGTGTAGCCCTTAACCAAACTATTCATCTGCCTACTTTTTATCCAAACCCACAGAATAAGGAGGAGAGAATTCTGCGTTCTTTGGACATACACAGCTATGCTTCTACCTGAACAGAACCAAAGCTTTCAGAAAGACAGCGCAACTACTAGTGGCATATGCTGCAGGATCACAAGGAAAGGCCATCTCAAAGCAGACTATTTCAAAGTGGATAGGCCACTGCATCAGTTTCTGTTCACAACATGACAAGCCATGATAAGGGCATTAGGCCTCATTCAACCAGAGCAGCAGCCACTTTAGCAGCCTTCCTTGGGGGAGTACCAACCAAAGACATTTTAGAGGCTGCAACCTGGAGTTCAGTGCACACCTTTACAAAGGACTATCATTTACCACTCTACTCTAAATCAAGGGCAGGCTTTGCTACTGCAGTTCTGCAGGGCCTCATAGCCACTCCTAATGCTATTTGGCTCCAGCCTCCCAACCTTAGCTTTGGGATTCAACCCAAGTGTAATGACTGCAACAGTGAAACACTAAGAACATAGTACAGTTGTGTACACTTACCATAAATGTTGATGTTGGAGTGTATTCACTGTTGCAGTCCAGGTTACCCACCCATCATTCCCATCTCTTTGCTGCAGTTTATCTGCTCTTCTCTAACCTATACAACCTATGTGGTTTATTTCCTTATAGATGAAAGTATTATATGTTTTGGTGCATGCATGTTTTATTGGCATATTTTTAGCCTACCCTTTGGGGGGCACCTGGCATCTGGGGCAAGAAAAACGGAAGAAAATGGCGGCTGTAACTTTTATACCCCCTGCCGCACTGACGTCAGGGAAGAGTCTACAGCAACCGACGCCGGACCTAAACATTGGAATTCAAGCCAACTGAGGGTAGCCTGCCAGCAGGATAACCCCAAGTGTAATGACTGCAACAGTGAATACACTCTAACATCTACATTTATGGTAAGT
The DNA here is from genome assembly GCF_019279795.1 of Protopterus annectens. Lineage (NCBI taxonomy): Eukaryota > Metazoa > Chordata > Ceratodontiformes > Protopteridae > Protopterus > Protopterus annectens. Next base: position 841,929,856 of record NC_056737.1, on the reverse strand, counting down.
GTACACAACTGTACTTTACCTCTCATTCTGAAGTTTCTTCAGAAAGTTGCCATCTGGGGTGCAGAGTGATCCTCATTGTAATGTTCTGGCCTCGTTAGATGGGGTTCCCCTTCCTCTGGTCTCATGTTCTAGCTCCTCTTTGGATTCTGGATCCTTGCCTGGATCTCATCTCTCATCCCTCTGGCACTTGTCCACCAACCTGGACAGCCTCAAGCTGACTGCTTGGTTGCTCCAGTTGCTTGATTGCCAGGACTCCCAGTCTTATCTTCAGTAAAAATTATTCCAGTGGCGTCCCATAAGGCCTCCACTAGGAAGATTTACTGCAGTAAGTGGAAGTTCTTATCCTGGAAGACAGCCTTCCTAGTGGCTACTACATCAGCTAGGAGGGTTTCTGAGATTCAAGCTTTGTCTGCCATGCTGCCTTACTTTATCTTCCATAAGGACATGGTTTCTGTCCACACAAACCCTTCCTTACCAAAAGTAGCTTCTGGATCAAACAATTAGCCTGCCTATTTTCTTTACAAATTTTCAGAGCAAGGGTGAATAGAAGCTGCATTTACTAGATCTTCATAGACAGCTTCATTTTTATTTACACAGAACAAAGCCCTAAAGTCTGACCAGTTTTGTCCTTTTCTAAACCCTTTCTGGGCAAAGCCATCTCCAAGGTTTCCTTAGCTAGAGGGATTATACAATATATTTTGCAAATTTATAAAGACAAAGGTCTGTCCCCGCCTGGTTTTGTTAAAGCTTATTCTACCAGATCAATGGCGACTTCTGCTGCTTTTTGGTCTAGGGTGTCACTGGATGAAATTTGTGTAGCAACAACTTGGGCAAGGTCACATACCTTCATTTCTCATTGTAAGTTGGATTTGATCTCCAGAGGAAGAGCATCCTTCGGCTCTGCGGTGCTCAGGAATATCCTTCCATGAGGCCCTCCCAGGAGTTTAAGTAGCTGGGGACTCTGTCCCACAGGTTGCAGATAAAATGAAGTTAACTACTTCAGATAAAGAGGTTATGTAGTCACCATAACGTTCCGTCTGAGTAGTTGCACTTCATTTTTCTGCAACCGTCCCACCCTCCTTCCCCAAAACCTGTTCAGGGTTTATAAAGTTGAGTTGCTGATTGGTTGAGTAGTGGCAAACTTGATCTGAGGGGCAGGTAGGAGATGGTGATGGGTTGTGGGTGAGGGGGAGGAGCTCTGAGCAGATGCTTGAAAAGTTGCCGGCTCTGATTCGAATACCCCACAGGCTGCAGAAAAATGAAGTGCAGCTACTCGGATGGAACATTATGGTGAGTACATTTTCAACAATTCTAGCATACAGTATGCAGAAAATAGCTCCCTTTTATAATTGCACCTGAGCAATTAAGCTTTGAGTCAGACAAGAATGGGACAATACACGGACCATTGATGCCTTATCCTAACTCTGTGCAAAGGACATATCCCCTATATACGCTCTCCTAAATACGCTCTAGCAGTGGATGCAACAAAAGCCTTTTTGCAGAGTTGATCAAAAATTCCTCCTCTCTAATATTCAATTTGGATTCCCAAAAGAATACATAAAAATTATCAAAGTGGTATAGTAAAGCAACTACAATTCTTTTTATATTAATAAGAAAACCTCTAACACTATACAAATTGTAAATGGCACCAGACAGGGTTGCCCACTCTCACCAAACCTGTTCAGTTTATATCTAGCATTACTAGTCGGATACACTTGTTTCAGTATCTGAAACCCTAATAAAATACACAGCTTTTGCAGACTACCATCTTATTCCATAGTTTTCCCAAGTATCAAACCATGCAATTAATCCCAGTAAGTCAGTTATATATCCACTTAACCCTCTGGGTCATAGGCAATTTTATTTTCTGAAGGCTAGTGTGAAAAGTACAATATACTATGAAGTATCTGGGTATAATTTTTAGCCTTACACAAGCAGATATGATCAATAATATTTAAAACTTGGACCACTGTAGTCTGTAATATTAACAAATGGGAAAAGCTTCTTATCGAATTTTTCAATTGTCAAAATGAACATACTGCCTAAGATTTTATACCAGCTGAATGCCACTTTCATGAAATTTCCAGCTACCTTTTTTAACAAGTTCCACTAGCAAAATTCATTTGGTACCCAAAAAGTACAAGTTAGTTACGATAAACTAATACTCCCAAAAGAAAAAGGTCTAAGCCTTCCAGATTTTAAATTGTATCATGAAATTATTACTGCTAGTCGCATTATGCAGATAGCAAACTGACCCATTATGTAATGAATGGTACCCTTTATGGATTAAATTATTTCACCAAAATGACATCTAAAGTTAACCCAAAAACGATTCCCTCCTTAAATCAAGAAACTTAGAACAATAATTCACCCAGTTCTAATCAAATGTGAACTCAAGAAATTACCATCAGTAAATCTAAAGGATATGATTATTTTTCTAGAACCAATACATAACCCTGATATAAAACAGGCAAACTATTAAACCTAGATAAATACCCATTAATAAAAAATCTGTACAGTATGGGACTTCTACAAATTACAGAACCTTTCAATGGAAAATATCAAGAACTTAGATCAAGTAGTAAATATAATGTGATGAACAAATCATATATTTAACAATATAAGCAAGGATATCAGTGTAATTGAGCAAGATATTAAAGTTGCACAACAAATTCAAAAGTTACTTTTGTACAAAACGAAAATGCTCTCAAATACCTATAAATTAATAGTAAAATTTAAATTTCAAAGTACAATTCTGTTAAAGTATTGGGAAGGAAAAGGTAGTAAGACAACCAGAAGGAATTGGCCATTGGAGATGCTATGAAATTGACGCCATTAAGCTAATTTACACCCATATTATGATCTTTAACAATGCATACCATATACCTGTACACCTTAAATTTAACGCATCTAATTTTGTCCTAATAAAGAAGCTGATATCCACATCTTCTAAAGTTGTAAAACAGTTTTATAAACTGTGGTGCTCACTGAGATTCCTCTTGGAAAAAAACAGGCTACTCAAAATCTACTTTGTCATGGGTGACAGCAGTACTGCATAATTTCAAAAGTAACTGTCTCAAATGCATTATAGTATTAATGCACCCTGTTAAAAAATTACATAGCTAAAAACTGGATGGACAGAACCAAATTATCTTTATCAGAATACAAGAACATGGCAAAAAGGCATATATGGGCTAAGAAGCTTTACACAAGTCAAAAGAACCAAACATTATAACTATTGCAAAGCTTTAATTTGTAACATCATAAATGGCAAAACAAATGTAAATACATAGGGATAGTAAACGCACCTTTTATTAAAGTAGTAATTCCATTAACTAAGGTGATACTTGTACATATGTAGTATAAATTTTTTGTACTTGATTTAGGTTGGTGTGCTTCATGTTGTACTCAGTTGTTGCCATAATGTACAAGTGAATTGTCTTAGAGCAATATCCTAAGTTATAACGTATGCATAACTTCATGGTAATTCACTATTGTAAACTTAGCAAATCTGATTTTATTTAGTACAGTGCGTCTGTACCTAGCTTAATAACTTGCCCATATCAAGTAATGTGCAACATCAACAGTTTTTTGTGGTGTTCTGTTTATCCTTTTCTTTTTGCATTTGAGTGAAAAATATTCAATAAAAAGATATTTGATTTATTGGGCAGTTCTGTATCAGACGGGTTATCTGACTCAATATTAGTAAGGTTTCGGTTTCACCTTTAACTGAGCTTTCCTAAAGTCAATAGCAGTAATTCCAAGTAAGATTTGATTTAACTTGTATTGCATAACGTTTAAAATGTTTAATGTTTGCAGGTGGTGTATTCCAGTTCAGCAAAAGAACTGAAGGTTGAAACGATTAAGACACCGAAGCCTGTAGTCAACAAGGAAGAAGAGGATGATATTGATATTGATAACATTTGAACCAATATTTGTTCATTGGTCTTCACAATAGAGCATTTTTTTCTTGCATTAAAGCTTGGATTATAGGATTATTAGTGCATGTAACCACAGCTGACATGCTAAATTGTGCTGTACAAGTGTGCATTTCTTGATGTGAAATTTGTTTTACAGGTAGAGATGAATATTTGATGGACTAGCATATGATCACTGATTTCCATTTTGATTGCTTAACATTAGTTTTTTTCTAATTCTGGACAATTAACTTGGTGTGGCCTGGGTTGTAGGAATATGTTTGGCATAAATATCGATGTTCTGAAAGTCCCCTTCCATGGAAAAATAGGACTGCTGCTATATATTGAAATAAACTGGGTATTTGGTTGCATATGAAGTGCAAGGTCATGTTGTATTATACCCTGGAATTTTTAACACCTTTTGTCTAGTCTATTCCATAATTTTGTGTGAAATAGGTGAAGAAAACATTTTTGAAATAAGGTTGGTGATCCACAGTTACTAGAGTTTCCCCCACATTCTTTTGCAGATGTAATAAGCAAGGGGGGGGGGTTATCTTTATTATACTTTGAGATCATCATTAAGAAAAAAAACATTCAAACTTGTAGGATGTTTAAGATTCTTTCCATTCATGATCCCTGCCCTTGTCTGTTGTCCCAGCATTCTTGCAACTAGTTTTATTGTAACGTTTCACTGCAGTGAACCTTGCCTTAACAAGCATGTTGATGCAGGGCATGCTGATAATGTGTTAACTAATTTTACAACCCAATTAAGTGATTACTGCAGTGGTTTAAAAAGTGACTGCATCTTTGCATTGTAGGTGTAGTCACCAGGATGTTAATTTCATGTGTTGGCTGGTGTGCCCTAAAGAGGTTTAGTAAACAGTTACCTGGCTTTGTAGAGTGATGGTGAAAAGTATTTTTTTTTCACTTTAGGCATGCATTTACTTCCTTTCTAGATGCCATTTCAATGAAGTAGAAAACCTTTGTAATCTGTAGCAGCACTCTTACCCTCTGAAGTGGCTTAAGTTCCGTTTAATGCAGAATTGCAGGTTTTCTGTATATGTGAGCTATTCATTGATTTGTCTTTGCTTGCAGAAACATTTTAGTATACATTGACATTGGATGTTCTGCAAACCAGTTAACATGACAATTATTTGCACGTTCAGCTAAAAATGTAGAAGTCTTTGGAAATCGGGTGCATTTATCTTTACTAATATGAGAAATAAAACAGGCTTGAGCAATTCTGTAGTAACATGGATGGGAAGAATTAAGTTTCTCATTGTGTTGCAGTAAAGGCAACACAAATTGCATCATTCCAGAAATTAAGACATGTTTCTTGCATCCAGACTCTGACTTGTTTAATTTATTATTTTGTTGAAGTTAACTACATTATAGCTTTCCCTGGTCTCATTCCCTTGCTGGTAAAATGTGTTGCCAAATAACTTTAACCATGCTGGGGGGAGAAGTGGTAGTTTGAGGATTTATGTGGTTGACTAGCTTAATGACACCATCTTTTTGATGTAATTTGGAGCAAGCTCGGAGTTGTAATATCTTTTTTCCCCAGTTAATACTCGAAGTAATTTTAAAATACTCATGTATGTAATTGCCTGTATGCCAGCTGTTACTGGGTTCATTTTTCTAGTTTGACATACACAGTTTGATTATTTTCAAAGATTAATTGGACAAAATTGACTGTTTCAGAGGATGTTTTGTATGGTAAATAGACTTGTGACCAAATTTCACTGCTTTAGCACAGTGTACCATAAATGTGTGTGGTAAATGTGGTTTCTTTGTGTACTGTGGGCAGTTAAACAGGGTGGGTTTAGTGGCGTTAACCAGTGAAGTGTAGCTCGGTTTGGGCTGTTTAGCTGTAAAGATCTTTTGTTTAAGGCTTGTTTTTCTGGGGTTGGTTATTATCTTGACACAATTAAATTCAGTACAGAATGGTACACCACTGATTCATTTACTTTTCACTTAAATGTTTTTTAAAAATGATTCAGATTTCTAAGCAACCGTGTTGGGGAGAGCAACCCTAACTATGTATCAGATGGTTTGGCTATAAGCAGCCAAGCTGAACAGCCCTAGTCCTCTCAAAGTTTAAGTATATATTACCAGTGGAAAACAGCCAGATTAGGCAAATTTTGCTTAATTGCAAAAGTTGCATTGAAGTTGAGCATTACTTAAATTGAACTTGTCCACTATGTACGTGATGTTTCATGTGAATGTTTTTTTGGGGTGGGCAGATGCATCCGTAACCACCCACTGGATGGGCAGAGAGCAGTTTGTCTAGATTAGTGTGTTCTGATTAGAAAACCTGCATATATAAGCAGCTAAGTGAAACTTGGTGCCTGATTTATCTGTGTACAATTGCTAACTGCACAGACCTAGAGAAAAGGTAGCGCTGACTTGTAAAATGTTTAATCTTGTATATGCTCTTCAATAAAAGATGTTATTTTTTCATAAGTTGTGTGGCTAAACAATTTATTGTAACTTTCAGAAGAGCATGAATGCAAATGTTTACTTAGTGTTGTATGATTTGGAAGCTGTGCAACTTTAAATGATTCTTTGACCAGTTTGAATCATGGATACAAGTTTGAGTTGTGGAGGGTATATATGTCCATGCTGTCAATTCTTGATGCATGTAAATGAAGCAGATGGTGACAATTTGGACTGGCTTCCTAATTGGCTGGTTCTCTTCCCACATTAATGCCAGGACATTGGGTAGAAGAGGAAAGAAGGATCTGACCACTTTTATCCAGCTAAGTACCCCGTATTTTGAAGATTTTCATGTTTGACTGGTATGATCCCCTGACTGAAATCACTGTTAATGTGTGGATCTTTTGTCTGCTGACATCTGGCCAGGATGCCAAAGTGGGGTGTGTCGGACAACTGAACTCTGCTCGTATGCATCAGGGCATATAGATGTACACGAGTACCCCAGATTCTCATTACCAGCCTTGAACGCAGGTCATGCATACATCAGACTGATCTTCCTTTGAGCTGTGGTACTGTTGCTTAGATGTTCTTAGTGTTTCACTGTTGCAGTCATTGCATTTGGGTAATCCTGCTGGCAGGTTGCCCTCAGTCGGCCTGAATTCCAAAGTCCTGCGTCGGCTGCTGTCGCCCCTTCCCCGACGTCAGGTAGTCAGGGGGGTATAAAAGAAGCAGCTGACACCATTTTCTCCAGTCTTTCTTGTCGTGCGGTGCCCAAAGCAGAAGCATTTTGCCAATGCCGGTCGGCTGACTCCTGAGATTTTCTTTGAGTTTCAGATCCAAAGTCTTCAATAAAGCTAAGTACCCCGTTGGGGTAATTTTTTTCTTGCTCCAGACCGATGTCAGAAAAAGTAAATTGTATTTCTTGTGAAAAGCAAATACCTCAAGGATTTTCATTCTTAGAGTATTTCTTGCCTAGGCCCTGATCACAAAGTTTCTGGTTGTCTGTTTTGTGCTAGATTTAACTAACGCACTATTAAGCGTCGGTATGCTTTTGCTTTAAACTATTTTGGATGCCGGTTTAATTATCTGGAAATGTCGTCGATAGCCATCCGACTAACTGAGTTCACAAAAAACGCAAAGAAAAGGAGAGACAACAGAGGCCCAAAACCAACGAAGCTTCTAAGCCAGTCGCCGGTTCTCTGAGGCGCTTCCGCAGCCCCTGATGCCCGCTACTTTAGAGTCACAGGCCGCTACCAACTCCCACATGGAGTTGGCCATGCTGCTGGAAACTCAAGGTATTGGAGCCTCTGATACTATTCCTTCAGATGGGTCTAAACATCTTTACATTAAGCTGACTTCAGCTTCAAAGGCAAAGACTAAAGCACCTTCTAAAGCAAAGAAACTCGTCACATGGTCAGGCCTTCAGCCATTTTCAGCATCTGTTTTTTGGGCATGAAGACTTGATTACCTTGATCATGGGTTCCCATCCCCCTCCTGATAAAAGGCCTAGGCAAGAGACTATGAATCTTTAGATCAGGTTTCCATTTCTTCTGATTCCTCTTCTGATCAGGAATACCCCCCCCCCCCCCCATGAGGATTCCTATGCTGAAGAATCTACCTTCAGCTTCTCCTGTAGAGGATTTTTCTTTTGGGGAAACCTTGCATACCATGAGGGAGCATTTCCACTGGGAGAGCCAAGATTCTTCAGAATCTAAAAAGATGCTCAGGGATTTCCTTTTACTACCTCAACACAGGCCTCTAGCCATTCCACCTGTTGGACATTGTAGATGTGTTTTCGGAGTCTAGTCTTGCCCCTCACTCCTTGCCTCCAGCTCCAGTTAAGCCTGACAGATCTTACAGGGTTCCTGACTTTCATAAATTCCTTTTTAAAAACCCTGCTGCAGACACAAACCATTTCTAAGGGTCCCAAAGGAGTTGAGGCTTCTGCTGCAAAAAAACCTACCCCCTCTGACATTCTAGGGCACTGGATAGATGGGGAAAAAAGGTTTACACATCTGCTACCTTGGCTATAAGGGCCTTACTGTCAGCTTCATATGCTCAAATATCAGCAACATGTCATGGCATTGCTTAGACAGAAAATGTTAAACTCTGAATGTGCAGAAAACAAGGAAATGAGGGATTTATTGCATGCAGCTGAACAAGTTGGAAAGCATAATTTGCAATGTGGTTTTGATTCTTTGGAGGCCTGCAGGGCCGCACATGCATGCTTGGTTAAAGGGACAAAATCTGCCTGATCATGTCAGTTAAATTATTAGATGCACCTTTACAGCATGACTCTTTGTTTGGTGTTAAGGCAGAAGAGGAAGGCAGAAGTGTTAAATGGAGGACAAAGCTAAATCTATGCAAACTGTCAGATGTTTTTACAAGTACAGCCACCTAGGTTTAGTAGACACTGGCCAACAAAACTGGTCCTTTCCTGTGTCACAGACCTCAAAGGGGCAGATCCAGACACCCTAGAGGCAGATCCCAGGCGCAAGGTCCATACCGGTCAAAGCAATGGGGTGTTTCTACCTCCAAAGTTGAAGACAAATCGCAACAATACAGGAAACAGTCCCAATGACTTCCCCCTGCCTGCACCAAGCACTTATCTCCTGGCAGCACCCTTAGGGGGAAATTAGCACTTTTTTTCTCAAAATTGGCACATTATAACCCCAGGACAAGTGGGTTCTAAATATTTTCACAAGGCTACAAGTTCCATTTCCATACCCTGCCAAAGGCAAACGGCTGGCCAGATCTGCCAAAAACTAAATGGGCAGAGGCACAAAACAGTCTCATCCCTCATGGACATGGGGGCCATTCAAGTACCAGAACAAGAGCAGGGACAAGGATTTTACTCAAGACTGTTCTTGGTACCCAGAAAGGACAAGGTCTGGAGGCCAATACTGGACCTAACTTTTCTAAACACATTCTTGGGTATACCAAAATTCAAGATGTTGATTTTGCAGCAGCTTCTGCCCATGCTGTGCAAGAATACTTTGCTTGTGACTTTAGACCTAAAAGAGGCATACCTGCATGTCCCAAGACAAATATGCAGAAGATACCTCGGATTCAAGGCTGGCTCAATGCATTACCAATTCTCTGCACTGCCCTTTGTAAAGACCCTGGGCACAGTAGATAAGCCAAAGTGCCTGGCACCAGTAATTCCATTCTGCAGACAGAGGAATACAAATATATCCTTACTTGGACGACTGTCTAATTCAAGCAGAGAATAAGTATATTCTTCTACAGCATCTGACATTTGTGAAAAGACTTCTACCATGCCTAGGGTACACAGTCAACGAAAAGAAATCAAAACTAGTACCCTCTCAAGAGAATATTCCTGGGTGCAAGCACAACTGCCCAGATGGCTTATCTCCCGCCAGACAAAGGCAACTGACTACCTATTTCAAAAACTGGCAACAAAGGCCCAGTTATCTGCAAGAAAAATTCTTCAGGCTTTGGGCTTCATGGCATCCTGCATCTTACTAATTCCATGTGCAAGACTGCATATGAGGAAAATTCAGTGGTACCTAAAAAGTGTTTGGACGCAACATTGCCACAGTCTGGAAACCATGATTACTCTGATTCCCTGCTTGCAACAGGAGTTTCGATGGGCAAAGGCTTGTCACCAAAACAAGGGACAGCCATTCTCACTACCCCCAGCCAGGCAGAGCCTAACTGAGGATGCATCAGATTATTCCTGGGGGGCACACATGGCAGGAAGAGGCATTCAGGGCACCTGATCCACAAACCAAAAGCATCTACATATCAATCAGAGATGCTAGTTCAAAATGCCCTGACCGCCTTCAAGGACTCATCCGGGACAACTACTGATACAGAACACCACGGTCATGTGGTAATAAGCAGGGGGACACTCCTTATCCCCTGTGCGGACTAGCCATGTCTTTACGGGACACAGCATTGACTTACTAAGTTCATCTGCAGGCACAATTCCTGCCAGGAAGGAAAACACACTGGCAGACAAACTAAGCAGAAACCTCATGGATCCCCATGAGTGGCACCTGGATCCACAACTCTCTTCAGCATGATGATAAAGAAATGGGGACGCCCGGACATAGATCTATTTGCCTCTCCTCAAAGCAATGAACTAAAAAGATTCTGCACAAGGACTTTTCACAGACAAGCTTGGAAAGTGGATGCCTTATCTTTCAACTGGGCAAACCTATCAGTATATGCCTTTCCTCCACTACCTCTCCTCCCCAAGGTACTCCTAAAGGCCAGGTAGGAGAAACCAAAAATGATTGCCAGTACTGGTATCCGATCTTATGGAACTTGTCCCATTGCCCAGCCTGGACCTTACCTCAAATACCTAATCTACTGTCCCAGCAAAACAATCAGATTCTGCACAGCCAACTCAGGACCCTAATAGACTGGCAGCATGACTGATAATGTAGCCATACAAACCACACCTCAGTAAAGCTGTGATGTCATTTTAGAAGCCAGAAGGCCTAGTACTAGAAAATCCTATGCTGGGAAATGGAAGAGATTTTGCGCTTGGAACCAAGCTCAAGGAACTGATGCAACTGTCCCAAATATTCCTCAGATTTTGCAATACGTAACTGAGATGCTGGACAAAGGCCTAGCTTTCGCATCGATTAAAATCCATGCCTCTGCCATTTCGGCTCATTACAATACAGAGCCACCACCTTTTTCTCATCCTTTTATTAAGGCAATACCTCAGAGGAGCCAAAAACTTAAGGCCTCCAAGGAGAATGCCCATACCTGCATGGGGACCTCAGTTATGTCTTGGAAAAACTCACCTTACCTCCTTTTGAGCCTGCTGCTACTGCAGATATAAAATTCTTCTCTTGGAAAACAGCTCTGCTCCTAGCAATAAGTTCTGCAAGACTAGTCTCAGAGCTACAGGCTCTTATGGCCGTGGAACCCTTTATCATTTATTATCCAGACAGGGTCTCTGAGAACAAACCCTACATTTATGCCTAAGGTGTTGACCAGTGTAGCCCTTAACCAAACTATTAATTTGCCAACCTTTTATCCAAATCCACAGAACAAGGGGGAGAAAATTCTGCATTCTTTGGACGTACACAGACAACGTAGATTCTACTTGGACAAAACTAAAGTTTTTCAGAACAATTACTAGTGGCATATGCCACCGCATCACAAGGAAAGGCCATCTCCAAGCAGACTTTCAAAGTGGATAGGTCACTTGCATTCGTTTTCTGCTACTCACAGCATGGCAAACCAGTGCCCAAGAGCATTAGGCCACATTCAACCAGAGCTGCAGCCACTGCAGCCTTTCTCAGGAGAGTACCAACCAAAGACATTTTAGAGGCTGCTACTTGGAGTTCAGTGCATACCTTTACAAAACATTACAATCTGCCTCTTTACTCTAAATCCAGGGCAGGCTTTGCCACTGCAGTTATGCAGGGCTTCATAGCCGCTCCTAATGCTGTTTAGCTCCAGCCACTCCAAACATAGCTTTGGGACTCAACCCAAATGTAATGACTGCAACAGTGAAACACTAGGAACATAGTACAGTTGTGTACACTTAACATAAATGTAGATGTTCGAGTGTATTCACTGTTGCAGTCCAGGTTACCCACCCACTATCCCCTTTTCTTCTGATGGAACCTATCTTTCCCTCTCTGATTTATACAACCTATGTGGTGTATTTGCTTGTAGATGAAGGTAAAGTTTATATATATATATATATATATATATATATATATATATTTTTTTTTTTTTTTTTTTTTTTTGACGATCCTTTTAAGGGGGCACCTGACATCTGGGGCAAGAAACTAAAGAAAATGGTGTCGCCTGACATCAGGGAAGGGGCTACAGCAGCAGACGCAGTACCCAGGACTTTGGAATTCAGGTCGACTGAGGGCAACAGGATTACCCAAATGTAATGACTGCAACAGTGAATACACTCTTAACATCTACATTTATGGTAAGTGTACACAACTGTACTTTTTATTACATTTCAGATAAGTGCCGCATTGGGAAGCCTTCATTCTTTATTTTGTGCAGATCACTTTTCTTAGATGTTCTGTTGTCTGTCTTCATTTTGACAGATGGTGTCCAGTTCAGATATAAGAACTGACTTGGTCTTTACTACAGCTTGCACCAGCCAAAACACTCGCTTCAACTCTACCCACAATCCCACTGAGTAACCTCAGATCTCATTTGCTGCTCGTCTGAAGCTCTCGTGTTTTGCCAGTCCTCTCGTGTTCAAGTGGGTTTAGGTAAATTCATTTCTTGGAGATTTCTCTGTTTATATTTGATCCTCTACCCTATGCGTTAGTATCTTATGTTTCCCTTTCTTCTTGCACATAGTCTAGCCATAATTGTCATTGCTGATATTCTTTCCCTGTGCACATTAGTGCAGATTTTCTTCGTGTTTCACTGAAGTCATTACGTTTGGGTTTTCTGCATGCAGGTAGCCCTCACCCAGCCTGAATATCAAACTCTTGGATCAGTGTCAGATGCAGTCTCTTCTTCCATGACGTCAGGGGTATAAAACATGCAGCAGACTCCATTGCATCAGTCTTTCTTGCTGCGTGGTGCCCAAAGCAGAAGTAGTTGGCAAGTGCCAGTCTGCAGACTCCTGAAATTTTCATTTTCGAGTTTCAGAACCGGTCTTCAAAAAAGCTAAGTACCCCATTGTAGATCCTTTCTCTTGCTCTAAACCAATGTCCGTAAAAGTTAACAATTGTATTACCTGTGGAAAGCAAATACCTCAAAGATTTTCATTCGTACTGCATTCCTTGCTTAGGCCCAGACCACTGCATCCCTCGCTGTTAGTTGTGTGCCTTATTCAACCCCCAAACTATTTGTCTATTTTTTGCATCAAATTATTTTGGTACTGTTCAACTATCCAGAAATGACTTTGGTTAGCAATCCTAATACCAACTTTCCGAAAAAACGTAAAGATAAAAACAAACCACATAGGTCCAAAGCTGCTAACAACGCTTCTGTTAAGCTAGTCGCCAGTTTGCCAGTACTCTGGTGCTTTCGCAGCCCCTGATAACCTGCTACTTCAGATTTGCATGCCTCTACTGAGACCCATTCGGAGTCCGGTGTTCCGCGAGATGCTTCGGGTCCAGAGCCGCTGTGCAGGCACTATCTGCTGAGGGTGTATTTAGGCCTACAGATTTGCATTTCAAACTGACGCCATCTTCAAGGCCTAAAATTCAACCCATGCCTAGTCGTCCAAACTGCATGGTCAGGCCCATATGCCTAAAAACAAATAAGAATGGCTGAAGACCTTGTTACTTAAGGCAAGCCAGCCTTCTCCCTTTAAGAGACACAGAATTGATTTTCCTTCTGATTCTTCTGATCAGGATTCTGAAATTTTGTTTATTACCAGGATTTGCCCTTGTCTACCTATGAGGATTCTGATGGAGGATTCCATTCTCTGTTTCCCCTCCAGAAGATTTTTCCTTTGAAACCTTGCATACTCTTAGGGAGCATTTCCGTTGAAAGCCAGGATTACTCTGGACTCCAAAAAGGCTTCGGGAATTCTTACTCCTCTCTCAACACCGGCCTTTAGCTATCCCTACTGTCCTGGACATTGTAGATGATGCCTTCTTGAAATCTAGTCTGGCCCCAGACACTTTACCTCCAGCTCCCAGGAAACCTGACTCTCAAGTTCCTTTTCAAGAATCCTACTGTGAACCTAGAGACCATTTCCCAAGGCATTAAGGTTACTACTGCCAAAAACTCTACCCCCGATAGATTCAAGGGCTTTGGACAGATAGGTTAAGAAGGTATACACTTATGCTACTTTGGCCTTTAGGGCCTTAAACTGCCAGTTTCATATGTTAAAGTATCAGCATATTATGGGACTACTTAAACAGAAAATGTTGATTCCTGACTGAAAATAAAGAATTACAGGTTTTAATGCATTCTGCTGAGCAAGTTGGTAAACATAATTTGCAATGTGGTTTTGACTCTTTAGAAGCATCTTGAAGGGCTGCTGTCACCGGGTCTGTACTTAAAGGCATGCTTGGCTTAAGGAGCAAAATTTGCTAGATCCAGTTAAAGATTACTGGATGCTCCCTTTAAACCAAGACCACCTGTTTGGCAGCAAGGCCGAAGAAGTCCTTTAAAAAGATGGAGGAAAAAGCTAAATCTATGCAAACTTAGATTTCCTAAAAGTACAGAAGTACAAAAGATTTAGTATGCATTGGCCTTCTAAGAATTGGTCCTTTCCTGTCTCTTCCAGGCCTTCAGTCCAAACCCAGGAACAGCAGACCACCTAGGCTACAGTCTCAAGGTACTCACAGCCCTAAGCAGTGGGGGGCTCCCACTTCCAAAGCTGGAAGTAGTAAGAGACCCCCTATGGAAAAATGTCACTGACTTAAACTTAAACCTTCCAAGCCCTGCTCAGCTGCTTTCTCCCTTAGGGGGGAAGATCGACCTGCATGCAAAAAACTGTCAACTCATTACCCAGGGCAAATGGGTTTTAAATATAGTTGGCCAAGGATACAGGCTCCACTTTCACACCTTACCAACCCCAAACAGTTGGCCAGACCTGCCCCCAAATCTCAGTGGGCAGAGGCACAACAGGTTCTCTCCCAGAGTATCAGGGCTATTCAACCTGTCCCAGCAGAAGAAAGGGGACAAGGGTTTTACTCGACTTTTCCTGGTACCCAGAAAAGGCAGCTCCTGGTGTCCTATCCTGGACCTCTCTTCTAAACGCCTTTTTGGTAATCCCAAAATTCAAAATGCTAACACTTCAACAGCTGCTTCCTATGCTAGGCAAAGATGCCTGGTTGGCAACCTTAGACTTAAAGGAAGCTTACCTGCACATCCCAATAAGGGAATCTTGCAGGAAATAGCTACACTTCTGAGCAGGCTCCATGCACTCAGTACTCTGCACTTCCCTTTGGCTTATCTACTGCGCCCATGGTATTCACAAAGTGCCTAGCTCTAGGCATTGCACTTTACAGGCAAAGAAATATTCAAATATACCCATACCTGGACGATTGTCTAATTCAGGCAGAAAGCCAGGACATGCTACTAAAACATCTGGCATGTGTAAAGACACTTCTAACCTCACTGGGGTACACCATAAATGAAAAGAAATCTCATCTAGTACCCTGCCAACAAATTGTATTCCTGGGAACAAGCTTGAACACCTTCCCAGATGGCTTACTTCACACCAGAGAAACAAGTTTGACAGCCTACTTCAAACTACTGGCCACAAAGATTCAGCTATCTGCAATGAAAATCCTGCAAGCCCTGTGGTTCATGGCCTCTTGCATTCTACTAATTCCATATGCAAGACTGCATATGAGTAAACTACAATGGTTTCTAAAAAGCCTATGGTGTCAACATACTAAGGATCTAGTCAATGATTCCCATCATTCCTTGTATAAAGACAGAGTTCCTTTGGTGGGCAGAGGCCTGCTACCACAACAAGGGGCTCCCATTCACTCTACCCCTTACCACCTGAACCTTAACAGACGCATCATACTATGCATGGGGGGGGCTCACTTGGCAGGGCACTGCATTCAGGGAAAATGGAACACTAGTCAGATACACCTGCATATCGATAAAGAAATGTTTGCTGTACAGAATTCCCTAACAGCCTTCAAGGACCGTATTCTTCCAGGGCAATTATTGGTAAAGACAACACCACTGTTGTGGTACGTAAACAAGCAGGGGTGAACCCACTTGTACCCTCTCTGCAGACTAGCCGTGGCTCTGTGGAACACAGCCTTGAGCTACAAAGTGCACCTACAAGCTCCATTCCTGCCAGGCAAGCTAAATTCATTGGCAGATGACCTAAGCAGAAATCTCATGGACCCTCACGAGTGGAAACTGGGACCAAAATATTCAACCTTTTGAGAAACAAATGGGGGGAATACAGAGATGAGATTTGTTTGCCTCCCCTCAGAACTACCAATTGGACAAATTCTGCACATGGACTTCTTAGTCAAGCTTGGCAAATGGATGGCCCTGTCCCTTCACCTGGGAAAGCCTGATAAGTTGTCTATCTCGCCTTCATTCTTGCTGGTTGGGTTCGGAGCCGATCCTCTGCTCTGAGACTACCATCTTCAAAAGCTCGAGAGCTGCTTACTGGCTCGAGGCCACCCCCTATCCCGTGATGCTTGGCGCTAGATATCCAGATCTTGTTTGCCGCTTCTGCTGACTCAGGTCGTATAAAACTTGCTAGTTTTTTTCTGTCAAAAACTGTTAGTTTAGTGTAGAATTCCTTGTTTAGATAAAGCTATTGTAGTTTAGTGGGTTTCTTACCTGAATTCCCTTTTCTATCTCACTCGTTTTCCCCTCCCCCTTTTTCTAGCCCTTTCCTTACCTCAAAAGGTTTCTGTTTAAGTTAGAGGACAACCTTTTCTTAAAAATAATAAATAAAATAGATATTGTTTATAGTATCTATTAGCTTGTTTAGTTATACTTGGCTATAGTCTGGTGGTAGTAGTTATTTGTGTTTGTGGTAATTATAGCTTTGTGTCTTTTTTCTTTGTTTTCTTTCAGGATGTCCAAGGATTCCCAAGCTGTCCGGATTCAAGAAGTGTGACTCATGCTGTCAGAAGATGTCTCAGATGGGCACACTTGTGTTTATTGTCTGAGCGCCGTGCACCTGCAGGACTCTTGCTCGATTTGCCACGCATTTAGTCCAAGAATCCTGCAGGAGCGCAAAAATAAGTTGATCCTGAGGGGTTTACTTAAGACCCAAGATTCACCGGCTAAGGCTCAGCCAGTGAAGTCTTCTAGGACACCTAAACCTTCGGCTCCCAGTTCGGAGCCATCGCTGGGTGAAACTGTACCATCTATCTCTGTTCTGGCTGGAACCGAGGATGTTCTTCATCTCACATTGCTGCAGTCCTTACATATGGGTAATCCGCTGTCCTCGGTCGGCCCGAATACCAAAGTATTAGGCTGACGTCGGTCATGGGCGCTCAGATCTGACATCAGAGCGTCAGGGTATTAAAGCGCATGACCGACGTCATATCCACAGTCTTTTTTGCCGCATGGTCCGATGCAGAAGCAGCGTTTGCAAGTGCCGTTCGGCGTTCTGAAATTTTCGTATTCTGAGTTTCAGACCGAAACCAAGTTGGGCTAAGTACCCCGTTGGGGAATATTTTTGTTTTTTCTTGCCTCAGTTAATTCCGGATGTCAGAAAAAGTGAATAATTGTATTTCTTGTGGGAAACAGATACCGCATAGGGATTACCATTCTCTTTGTTTTCCTTGTTTGGGACCTGAGCACGACGTAGTCAGGTGTCGCTTTTGTGCTAGGTTTAATAAGCTCCCCATTAAACGTAGGTTAGATTGCGCTAGGCTTGTCTTTGGTAAGCGGTGTAATTATAATATGCCGTCGGATCCTCCCGACGCCCGCTACCGCGAAGAAGCGCAAAGACAAATCTTTAAAGTCCAGACAAGATGAGTCGTCCGTTCCGGACGCCGGCTCTTTAGAAACTACGGTGGAATCTGTGGATCCAGCCGAGGTTTCAGTTGAGTCTCAGGGGGAGGCTTTAATTTTGCAGGATGTGGCCTCTCAGGAGTCAGGTCAGGCTGAGGGGGGCCTCTCAGGTTGCTGTTCTCCCTTCCTTGCCTAAGGTGGTTAGGCCTTCTGTCTCTAAGGCTCCTTCTAAAGGCAGGCCTGGTTTGCCTTCCACGGGTGTCAGTCCTAGTTCTGCAGGTTCTGTGCCTAAAAAAACACATGCTTAAAATGGCAGAAGATTTAATTTCTTTAATCAGAGGTTCTATGCCCCCTCCTGATAAGAGGCCTAGGGTGGAGCCAGAGGTGGAAAGTTTAGAGCAGGCTTCAGATTACTCAGAGTCTTTGGCTGAAGACATTCAGGATTTTCCTCCTTATTCTGATTCAGACGCAGAGGATTCCACTCCTTCTGCTTCTCCTCCAGAGGATTTTTCTTTTTCAGAAACCCTGCATTCCATGAGGGAACATTTTAAATGAGAAGGTCAGGATTTCTCGGATTCCCGAAAGAGGCTTAGGGAATTTTTGTTTTTACCACAACATAGGCCCTTGTTTTGGATGTTAGACGTTTTTTCCGAGGCTTCCCTTAATCCAGACTCTCTGCCTCCTGCGCCAGTTAAGCCAGACAGGTATTAGAGTACCTGAGGCTCATAAATATCTGTATAAGAGTCCAAGGGCTGACCCAGAAACTATTAGCCAGGGACCTAAGGGTGTCAGGGCTTCTGTTGTAAAGAATCCAGTTCCTATTGAAAAAGATGCTAGAGCTTTGGATAGATGGGGTAAGAAAGTGTATACCTCTTCCACTTTAGCAATGAGGGCTTTGAATTGCCAGTTTCATATGTTGAAGTATCAGAATTTTCTTCTTACTCAACTAAAATCTAAAGTGGATGCTTTAGCAGAGGGCATAGAGTGTAAAGAATTACAGGATTTGGTACATGCCTCTGAACAGGTGGGTAAGCATTCTTTGCAGTGTGGTTTCGATGCTTTACAGGCTTCTTCCAGGGTGGCTGCCACTGGTTCAGTTATTCGCAGGCACGCCTGGCTTAAGGATCAGAATTTGTCAGAGCATGTTAAAACTAGAAATCTGAAGTAGGATATTCATTTGTCTGCAACCTGTGGGTTATGGATCCGATATCGGATCAGAACCGGCATGGTTTTCCAGCTATGGATCCAAGCTCTCAGCTCCTCCCCTCACCCATAATGCCCTGCTCTACCCTCATGACCTCAGATCTTGTTTGCCGCGCTGGTAACTGGATGTGGGTACATAGCTCTCAGCTAAGTGAACTATTTTCTTGTTTAAAAAACAGAAAATTTTTTGATTCTTTAACTAAATTTGTGTGAAAGTAGTAGGTTTCCCTTTAATATAGACTGTTTTGAGTTTATTTTAAGTTAAAGTAATAATTTTATTCCCTCCCCTCGCTGTGCGTAGAGTGTGTGTGTAGGCCTGTGTGGTTTTTTGTTGTTTAAGTTACTTTCTGTAACTTTAGGTTTTATAGATTATGGCTGAACAGCCTAAATCTATATTTTCGAAATGCTCCGAGTGTGGCCATAAGCTCTCACCGGCTGATGGCCACACTCGGTGTTAGTGTCTTGGGGTTGAACACCTCACATCTGGTTGTTCCATTTGTGCAGGGTTCAACCCCAGGGCACTGAGGAGCGGAGGTCAAGCTGGTCTTGGCGGGTCTTTTACCGCCGGACTCGGCTCCGCCTCCGCTCCTTCGGGACTACTGTTTCTGCAGTTGTTCCCCTGTGGCACCCTCCTGCTCCTGGGACTCAAACTCCCGCTTCTGGAGAGGAGAGGGATGCAGCTAAGGACCGGAGGAGAAGCACCAAGCGGCGGGCCGAGACCTCTGTTTCGGCCCGCCAGCCAAGCGGCTTCTCCCGGCTCCGTGTCGGTTCGGTCTCCTCCTTCTCGGCTCCGGTCCCCTGTGTGCTTCTCACGGGTCCTGAGGAGGAGGAGACCCGATCTCCGTCGAGGCTATCGAGGAGGCACTCCAGGCCTACCTCGGTAGCCTCTTCGAGATCTACCCATAGCCTTTCTGATGCTGATCTGGACGGATGATGAGAAGGTTCATCCAGGCCCAGATGCAGATGGGAGTGCTCTTGCCTCCCCCTCGGGGAGCTCAACACCCTTTTAAGCCTATTGCTCCTTCTCCGACCCGCTACCGGGTTGAGCAACTGGAGCCGAGCAGCCGGGCGGGGAAGGTCGGAGCCGATAGTACTTGGTACCGGGTCCGACCCTGCCTCGAGTGCGTCGGACCCGATCTCGGAGCCTGGATCCGAGCCGGATCCGGGGATCAGTGCTCCTTCGGCGCCGTCTGTGTCGGGCGCACTGTCCCTTCGGATCCGAGTGCTTGGCGCCGGCTCCGATCCACTCTTCGGATCCGAGGGGAGCCGATTGTCGGATCCTTTGGTCGAGGTCGGCTCCCTTCGGCTTTTGATGTAGTGGAGAGGGCTCTGTTGAGGGTCTCCGGACCCCGGCACTTGCTTCGGCTCCGTCCAGCTCCCTCTGCACTGGGCCAGGCTTCCACCATCCGGCCCCTGGGACAGCCCGTTTCTGTGCCCCAAGTTGCTCCCATGGAGCAAATTGCAGCTTGCGAGGACTCCTCTGACAGCCCCCAGAGGAGGCCCTCGCAAGCATACGTGCAAAGGAGGCACATTGACTCCCAGTCTCTCACTGAAGACACGGACTTGGAGGAAGGGAAGGCTCCCCATGGTCACCCCGAGGATGTCTCCTTCGGAGACATCATGGAAATGCTCCGTATTAGGGGGTGGTCTGCCCCAAGTCTTCCTCGGACGAGTCCGTGTTCTTGGAGGCATTCAAACGGGCCCGTCTACCTCTTGGGTGTCCCCCCCTGCCGACCCCCTGGTGGACCTTATTACCACCAGGGCGTGGAAGGAACCGGACACCGTGGAGCCAATTCCCAAAAGACCGGATAGGATCCTTAGTCCGCCCTCCGACAGGACCCATTGGAGTAAGGGGCCTCCTGTAGATGCCATGTTGATGGCGGCCACAAAGAGGGAACTGGCTCAGGAGAGTCCCTCAGTCCACCCACCGAGCAAGGAGTCTCGGATGATGGACCGCTTGGGGAAGCGGATGTTCAGTTCGGCGACCTTCTCGGTAAGGGCGCTGAACTATTTGGCACATGTTATTCGGATGCAGCGAGATCTTATTAAGGAATACGCTGCATCCCCCCCTGAGTCCATTTCGGAGGAGGACAGAGTTCTGCACTCCACCAAAATGGCCACTCTTAGGTCAGTCACAAATACTTCTATGCGGCTACTCTCCCATGCAGCGGAGGGCCGCTAGAGCTGCGGGACAGGACTGGTCACTCGGCGTCACGCCTGGCTCCGTCACTGCGATTTTTCTGAGCCCTTCAAGGCGTGCTTTGAACGCCTTTGATGGTTCTGCTCTGTTTGGCAAGACCGTTCGCGAGACGTTGACCCAGAGCGAGAAGGACGGGAAGACGCTGTCTGCCGTCGGAATCCGCTTCTCTGCACCCCAGAGGCCCTATTCTAGGAACCAAAAGGGTCAGAAGAAGATGTGGTTCGGAAGTCGCAGCAGTCCCAGCCTGCTCGGACAACCAGTCCTTCCGTGGCAGAGGAGGACAGGGAGGACGCCGCCCTAGAGGCAGAGGGGCTCCCAGAAACTTCGGGTCCAGGCAACCTTTCTCTGAACGGCCCGCGCAGCAACCCTGAGGGTTGCCCGACTCCTCTACTCTCGAGGCAGTCGGGGACGTTCGGTGCACCTAGCGGCATGGGAGTCCATAACATCGGATCGCTGGGTTCTCCAAATCATATCCAGGGGATATCGCATTCCTTTCCTTCACCTTCCAAAGTTGAAGTCCCTCCCAGACGTTCCACCCGGTCAACGGGAGGCCGCTTTGGCAGAAATTGGCCATCTGCTAAAGAAAAGAGCCATCCAGCCCGTTCCCCCAGACCAGATCGGATCAGGGTTCTACTCCAGATTCTTTAGTGCCAAAAAAGACGGGGGAACTAAGACCAATCCTAGACCTCTCTCTCTTGAATCTGGCAGTCCCCAAAGAAAAATTCGAATGGTCACTCTGCAATCTATTCTCCCCTCCTGGGAGAAAATCACTGGATGTGCTCGATAGATCTCAAGGAGCGTACTACCACATCCTGATGGACAGGCGCTCCAGGAGGTTTCTCCGCTTCGGCTGGGAGCCAGTCACTACCAGTTCGGGTCCTTCCCTTTGGTCTCACCACAGCCCCAGGGTGTTTACCAAAGTACTAGCAGTGGTAGCGGCCCACCTGAGGCTTCAGGGGTGCAGGTCTTTCCCTACCTGGACGACTGGCTCCTTACCGCCCAACAAGGCATCTACTTCTCTTGGCCGAGACTCCTTTCTCCATCTTGCTCCATTTCTGGGCATCACAATAAATACAAAAAGTCCAACCTGGCGCCCACACAGCTCTTAGATTTCATAGGGGCCAGACTAGACACAAGGAGTTTACGAGCCTTCCTCACTGCGGACAGAGTTCTAAATCTGCAGCTCCAGGTGCGGGCCATTCTCCATTCAAGTTCTGTTACAGCGGAGTTGGTCCTGAGGGCTCTAGGGTCCATGGCCGGCTATAGCACTTCTTCCTCTTGCCAGGCTCAATATGCATTCTACAGTGGACGCTCTTAGTACAGTGGTCATACCTTGCTCTCCCATGCATCATCCCATAGCGATCAGCAAGGCTTGCAAGCGGTCCCTGTTGAGGTGGCTCCACTCCCCGGATCACCACGAGGGTCGCCCATTTTGTGCTTATCCCCTATAAGCCACGGTGACCACGGACGCCTCCCGCCTCGGGTGGGGGCACTTTATGGCGGACAGTCCAAGGCACGTGGAGCGATTCAGAGACCTTACTGCATATCAATGTTCTAGAGATGAGAGCAGTGCTCTTAGCGTTGCTAGCACTTCAGGACTTTCTTCCCTTGGGAACAATTGCGATTCAATCGGACAATATGTCTGTTGTCTGGTACATCAACAAGCAAGGGGGAACAAGGTCTTACCCTCTTTGTCGAGAGGCCATGAGAGTTTGGGAATGGGCAATCTCCACCAATCGCTTTCTCATAGCAACGCACATTCCGGTCGGTACAACATCCTAGCGGACAAGCTCAGTCGCACCATTCTGACCCCTTACGAGTGGTCTCTCAATTGTCAAGTAGCGGAACGCATATTCGCACGGTGGGGAACCCTTCATGCGATCTTTTGCTTCTCCCTCAAACACCAAGTGCGACAGTTTTTCGCTCTAATACCTCCTCCGGAGGTACCCCAAGAGAGCTCTGGTGCATGCTTGGCCACCCGGTCTTATGTATGCCTATCCACCCTTGCCTCTGATGCTGCAAGTTCTTCAGAAAGCCTCTCGGGTGGGTTGCAGAATGATTCTCATTGCTCCATTCTGGCCTCGACAGATCTGGTTCCCTTCCTAAGGTCTCACTCGGTGAATCCTCCTTGGATTCTAGATCCCATTCCGGATCTGATATCCCATCCATCCTGCATTCCTCCTCCGAACCTGGACAACCTGAAGCTGACCGCTTGGCTGCTCCAGTTCCACTCTTGATAAGGACTCGGTATTTCTTCTCCGGTAAAGGCTATTTTGGTGGCGGCTCATAAACCATCCACTAGAAAGGTTTATCGAAGCAAATGGAAACGTTTCTCTGTGTGGGCGGAGCGGCAAGGCCTAAATCCCTTCACGGTTCCTCTCCCTGTAGTGCTTGATTTTCTAACCTCTCTCTTTAATGATGGTGCCAGCAGTTCCACAGTCAAAGTTCAACTGGCGGCAATTTCTCACTATCACATTGGTCAAGAGTCTAATCCTCTTATGTCAGCCAAATTGTGCAAAACATTTCTTAAAGGTACTTTCCTTCTCAGGCCCCTATAAAACAAGCAGTTCCTCCTTGGGACCTTTCTTTGGTCCTACAGGCCTTGACCGCTCCCCTTCGAGCCAGCGGCTACGGTGGATCTCAAATTCTTGTCCTACAAGACAGCCTTTTGGTAGCCATTACATCAGCCAAGAGAGTTTCTGAACTTCAAGCTTTATCAGCTAAACCTCCTTACTTGGTATTTCATCCGGACCGTGTCTCCCTCAGGACCAACCCGTCCTTCCTTCCTAAAATCGCTTCTGAAGCAAACATCAATCAATCCATTAACCTCCTGTTTTCTTCCCTAAGTATGAAAACAAAGGTGAATATAAGCTACACTCACTAGATGTTCACAGGCAACTTAGATTTTATCTCAACAGGCAGCTGGTCATAGGCAATCCGACCAGCTGTTTATTTCCTTTGCAAAATTCAATTTGGGCAAGCCAATTTCTAAAGTTTCTCTGTCCCGCTGGATTTCACAGTGCATTTTATTGGCTTATCAAGCGTCAGGAAGGCCGCACCGGGGTGTTCATGCCCATTCAACCCGGTCAGTATCTACCTCGGCAGCCTTCAAGGCTAGGATTCCTCTAGATGATATTTGTGCAGCAGCCACGTGGGCTTCATCTCATACATTTATTTCTCACTATAAGTTGGATCTTGCATCTAGGGTAGAGCATCCTTTGGCTCAGCGGTGCTCCGGAATATCCTTCCATGATGGCCGCCCAAGATTCAGGTAGCTGGGGACTCTGTCCCACAGGTTGCAGACAAATGAATATCCTACTTCAGATTTAGAAGTTATGTACTCACCATAACGTTCCATCTGAGTAGGTGTATTCATTTGTCTGCAACCATCCCGCCCTCCTATCCCCCTGGCCTTTCAGTTTCCTGCATATTCCTTGTTACCCTTTTTAGGGTATTGTTGCTTTGGCAAACTCGATCTGAGGTCATGAGGGTAGAGCAGGGCATTATGGGTGAGGGGAGGAGCTGAGAGCTTGGATCCATAGCTGGAAAACCATGCCGGTTCGGATCCGATATCGGATCCATAACCCACAGGTTGCAGACAAATGAATACACCTACTCAGATGGAACGTTATGGTGAGTACATAACTTCTAATTTTGGATGCCCCTTTACAGTCTGAAGTTTTGTTTGGTTCTCCTGTGGAATCTGTCTTGAAGAAAATGGAAGACAAGGCTAAGTCTATGCAGACTGTTAAAGATTTTTTGCAGGTGCAGCCTCCTACGTTTAGCAGGAATTGGCCTACTAAGGGATGGGCTTATCCTTCTGATTCACAGTCTAGGGGTAGATCTAGACGTGGTAGGGGCAGAGCTCAGAGTACTTTCAGGCCTAGGACGTGGAGTTCACCTGCACAATCTACAGGTGAGGGCAGGGGCCAGTCCTTTCGTAAACAGGCCCAATGACCTGCATTTTCAGCTGCCAGATTCTTCCTGTCTGGCAGCTCCTTTGGGAGGAAAGTTGGCACTCTTCAAGCAAAACTGGCTTTGTCACCCAGGACAAATGGGTGTTGGGCATTATAGACCGAGGCTACAAGTTTTA
Source organism: Protopterus annectens (assembly GCF_019279795.1). NCBI lineage: Eukaryota > Metazoa > Chordata > Ceratodontiformes > Protopteridae > Protopterus > Protopterus annectens. Next base: position 841,904,634 of record NC_056737.1, on the reverse strand, counting down.
TTTCCATACATTGCCTCCTTTCAAAGGCATGCCAGACGTTCCTCCTCAGCAAAGGGTAGAGGCTCACAAGCAGATTTCTTTACTTCTTCAAATGGGGGCTATACAGCAGGTCCCTCTGTCAGAAGTGGGCCTAGGATTTTATTCTCGCCTGTTTCTAGTACCAAAGAAAGGAAACACTTGGAGACCGATTTTGGATTTATCTATTCTCAACACATACCTAGACATTCCAAAATTCAAAATGTTGACGTTGCAACAACTTCTACCTCTGTTGGGCAAAGATCACTGGATGGCAACTCTGGATCTCAGAGGCTTATCTTCATGTTCCTATCAGGCCCAGTTGCAGGAGGTACCTGCGTTTTCGGGCTGGGACTTTACATCATCAGTTCTCTGCATTGCCCTTTGGCTTATCTACTGCGCCCAGGGTGTACACAAAGGTTCTGGCTCCAGTGATAGCCTTCTTTCGGTTAAGAAGAATACAGATTTATCCTTATTTGGACGATTGCCTGATTCTTGCTCAAGACAAGTACGAACTTCATCTACAGTATGTGATGGAAGTGTTAAGGTGCCTAGGGTATTCTGTGAACGAAACAAAGTCCAGTCTAGTACCCTCTCAGGAAATGTGCTTTCTGGGTGTGAGACTGAATACAGCTTCCCAGATGGCCTTTTTGATCCCGGACAAGCAAAAGAACCTTACTCTTTACTTCCATCAATTGTCTCTACGGTCCAGGCTGACTGCAAGGACAGTCCTTCAAGCCTTGGGGTTCATGGCATCTTGTATTCTGGTGCTTCCCAATGCCAAACTGCATATGAGGAAGCTACAATGGTATCTCAAAAATGTATGGACACAACACTGCCAAGATCTGGACACTGTCATTCAAATAATACCTTGCATTCAAAAGGAATTTTTGTGGTGGGCTCAGGAATGTCACCTAAACAAGGGACTCTGTGACCCGACCAGAGGAGAGTCAGATTTTAACGACAGATGCCTCGGACAAGGCTTGGGGAGCACACCTCAATGGAAAATGGGTGCAAGACACGTGGCCTGCCAGACTTCAACATTTACATATCAACTTGAAGGAGATGTTAGCAGTCCAATTTGCATTAATGGCTTTCAAGGATTTCCTTCACCCAGGGCAAGTGTTGATTCTAACAGACAACACAACTGTCATGTGGTACATCAACAAGCAAGGGGGATCCCATTCGTACCCTCTTTGCAGGCAAGCAATGATTTTGTGGGAGACTGCTCTCAGTTTACACCTCAATCTTCAGGCAAGATTTCTACCAGGAGCACAGAACTCCTTAGCAGATGTTTTGAGCAGACAGATAGTGGATCCCCACGAGTGGAAATTGGATCCTCATGTATTTCGAAAATTGACAGTGATATGGGGAACTCCAGACTTAGATCTGTTCGCTTCTCCACTAAATTTCCAGTTGCCAAAGTTTTGCACAAAAATGTTTCATCCCACAGCTTGGAAAGTGGGATCCTCTGTCATTCAGTTGGAGCAATCTTCACATCTATGCCTTTCCGCCTCTGCCTGTCCTCCCCAAGGTACTCTTGAAAGTCAGACAAGACAAGCCTTCCATGATACTAATAGCTCCAGATTGGCCTCGACAGCACTGGTACCCTCTGCTGAGGAGTTTAGTACGGGAGCCTCCATGGCCTTTGCCTTCGATTCCGCACCTTTTGTCACAGGAGGGCAATCATTTCCTCAATGTCAGGATTCAGTCCCTGCATCTAACAGCCTGGCATATTCTGTTCTAGAACCTGGAGAGTCGCAGCTTCCACAACAAGTTTTGAATGTTATTTTGGAGGCCAGAAGGCCTAGTACAAGGAAAGTTTATGCTGATAAATGGAGGAGATTTTTAATTTGGAGCAAAACAAAGGGCTTTGATGTTTCCAGGCCTGATTTAAGTGTTTCTCTTCAATATCTTACAGAATTATTAGACAAGGGTTTGTCTTTCTCCTCTATAAAAGTTCGTGCTGCAGCCATTTCTGCTCACTATGACTGTGACCCTCCATTTTTCTCTCATCCTTTGTTTAAGCAATTTCTTAGAGGGGCAAAGAACATAAGACCCCCACGTAGAGCTCCTACTCCTGCCTGGGATCTCAATTTTGTGTTGGAAAAACTTACTTTACCTCCTTTTGAACCTGCAGCTACTGCTGAGTTAAAGTTTTTGTCTTGGAAGACTGCTTTTTTGTTGGCCATTACGTCTGCTAGAAGGGTTTCTGAGTTACAGGCTCTTATGGCAGTTGAACCCTTCCTAATTTTTCATAAGGATAGGGTATCTCTGCGTACTAATCCTACTTTTATGCCTTAAGTGGTTTCAAATGCCTTGAACCAATCAATTCATTTGCCTACTTTTTATGCAGATCCCCAAAATAAAGGGGAGAAAATTTTGCACACTTTGGATATTCACAGGCAGTTGCGTTATTTGAGCAGGACTAAAGGGTTCAGACAGTCTCAGCAGGTGTTTCTTTTGCTTTGGGTTCTCAGGGGAAACCTGTTTCAAAACAAACTATTTCTAAGTGGATTGGCTTTTGTATTGCTTTTTGTTATTCTCATCATGGTAAGGAGATTCCGGCTGGAATCAGACCTCACTCCACTAGGGCTACTGCCACTTCTACAGCTTTTTTAAGGGGAGTAGCTACTAAAGATATTTTGGAAGCAGGTACTTGGAGTTCAGTGCATACTTTTTCTAAACATTACCACCTTCCTCTTTATTCCAAATCTAGGGCTGGATTTGCCACTGCAATCTTACAGGACATTTTGGCAGCTCCCAATGCTTTATGATTTTGCCAGCCTCCCTTTACCTCTGCTTTGGGATTCTACCCATATGTAAGGACTGCAACAATGTGAGATGAAGAACATAGTACAGTTTTGTACCTACCATAAATGTAGATGTTCGAAGATCCACATTGCTGCAGTCCAATTTACCCTCCCTCCTTCCCCTCTAGTTTGGAATGTATGGTTTGGGTGGTAGCTGTTATTTGTACATGCCTTTTGGGAAGTATTCTATTTTTGGCTGTGGCCTTTCTTTTTAGGGCCTTCTGACATCTGGGGCAAGAAAAGACTGAGGATATGACGTCGGTCATGCGCTTTAATACCCTGACGCTCATGTCAGATCTGAGCGCCCATGACTGACGTCAGCCTAATACTTTGGTATTCGGGCCGACCGAGGACAGCGGATTACCCATATGTAAGGACTGCAGCAATGTGGATCTTCGAACATCTACATTTATGGTAGGTACAAAACTGTACTTTTCTCCCTCCCAGTCAGCTCCGACACGTTCCTCGGAGCCGTCTGGGAGTCGAAAAAGATCTAGGTCTCCTTCTTTGGAGTCAAGACGTTCGGCTCAGAGATCACCTTTGCTCCAATTGGAGCGTAGTCACCACTCATCCCACTCTTCTCGGTCCTTGAGACTTTCAGACCATGATGTGGAAAGAGTGGTCAGTAGACTGTTAAATTCGCAGGCCCTAGCAAAAATGTTGTCCAGCCCCCCTCGGCTCCGCCCACATCTACAGATATTCCTCCTCAGACTTTGAGCTCTGAGCCGGAGTTCGTTGGGGTTCGAGTCGTGGAACTGTCCGCTCCAATACCTTGTCCTTCGGTTCTGTCTGCTCCAAGCCCTTTCATGGTACCGGCCCTGGAGGGATCTGGGCACCGGGACTCCCTCGTCTGCTTCAAGGGGGCGAGTGGCATCGGACCGTTGTCCGACCCCATTCTCCCCCTCGGGGCTTCGGCTCAGGTGAGCTCTGCTCCCACATCAGCCTCTGAGCCATCCCTCTTGGTGCGGGGAGGGATTCCGATGTGTTCAGAACCGGAGTGCTCTGTCTGGGCAGGGACGCCTTCGAGGTGGAGTGACGCCTTCGAGGTGGAGTGTGCTGGCCCCGAAGTCAGCCCCACGATCGACCCCATCGGCTCCTCCCCCTATGGTGCCTGCGTCAGCCTCTGCTCCTCTTCCAGACCCCAAGCGTGGGGATCCAGTGCTCCAGGGCACCCCTTTGGGTGTACCTTCCTCTTCCGAGGCCTCCCCTGATCATTCAGAGGAGCCACCCCGCAAGAGGAAGCATATTCACTCCCCTGAGTCTGTCATCTCAGATACAGAGGATTTGGGAGGGTCCCCTAGATCCCCCTCAGTCTCCTTTTCAGACATCCTTGAGGTGCTTAGGCAGAGGGGGAACTGGAATACCCTAGCCCCTTCTGAGGATGAGTCTGTATTCATGGATGCGTTTGGCTCTTGACCTTCCACCTCCTGGGTGTCTCCGCCCTTCGACCTACTGATATCTGTCATGGCTCAAAGGGTGTGGTCTGCTCCAGATTCCGTGGAACCAGCCCCTAGGAGATCTGCTAAATTCATAACTGCTCCAGAGGACAAACAATTGTTAAAGGGGCGTTCCCGTTGATGCCATGGTGGTTGCGGCGGCCACAAAAAAGGAGTTGGCTGAAACTTCATCCGTTCATCCTCCTAATGAGTTTAGAATGATGAACAAATACGGGAAGCGGATGTTCGCTTCAGCGACCTTCTCCATGAGGTCCCTGAATTGTTTGCCACTTCACCCGTCTTCAGAGAGATCTCCTTAAAGAGCTTGGAGATACCCTCCAAGATCCATTAGCTGAGGGGGCTCAGGCTAAGAGAGCTTCCCAGTTGGCGACTCTAAATTCAGTGGTGAACTCCATGAGGCTCATATCTTATGCAGCCGATGGTACGAGTAGAGCCGCAAGCACAGGCATTGCCCTGAGGAGGCACGCTTGAATGCGACTAACTTTGCGGAACTTTTCAGAGCGTCTTTCACCAATGCCCCCTTTGGATCTGCTCTTTTTGCATCACAGGTGAAGGATACCCTTAACAGGTGTGAGCAGGAAGGCAAGACTCTCTCTGCTGTGGGAGTCCGTTTTTCCACTCCTTCCAGATCCTATCCCAAGGGTCAGAAAAGTGGAAGGATGTGGTTCCGGAAATCACAGGGAGCCTTGCCGGACACACGTGAGTTCCCATCCAGGGGCAGAGGGAACAATAACAGATGCCGCCCCCCGTGGCAGAGGGGCTCCGCAAAACCAGGGCAGCAGAGAATTCTTCTCTGACAAGCCCTTTCAGCATCCCTAAAGGGTTGCCTGACTGCCTACCTGTGGATGCAGTCTGGGGAAGATTATCACTGTACCCAAAAGCCTGGTGAGATATAACTCGAGACAAGTGGGTACAGTCCCTTATATCCGGAGGCTACAAAATTCCTTTCCTGCATCCTCCCTTACTGTCGAACGAGTCCCTTCCAGATGTTCCACCTAGTCTAAGGGATCAAGCAGTCCAAGAAATTTCAAAACTGCTAAGTCATCCAGGAAGTCCCAGCAGACTAGCTAGGATCCGGAACTTACTCAAGGTTCTTTTTGGTACCAAAAAAGATTGGGAACTGGAGACCCATTCTGGATCTCAGCAGACTAAACAAGTCTCTTCGAAGAACCAAGTTTCGGATGGTCACGCTACAGTCCATTCTACCCTTTCTGGGTCAGGACAATTGGATGTGCTCAATAGATCTTCAGGATGCGTATTACCACATCAAAATGGACAAGCGCTCCAGAAGATTCCTCCGCTTCCAGCTGGGAGCCAGTCATCATCAGTTCAGAGCTCTGCCCTTTGGTCTCACCACAGCCCCCAGGGTGTTCACCAAATGTATGGCAGTAGTTGCCTCTCATCTCAGATTGTTGGGATTCCAGGTGTTTCCAAATCTAGATGACTGGCTCCTCACTGCTTCCATCAGGCATCAACTTCTGCTAGCTAGAGACTTGCTCCAGGCTAGGTATCACAAATTTTGAAAAATCTGCATTGTCGCCCTGTCAGTGTATCACCTTTATAGCCGCAAATTTAAATGCAAAAGACATGTTGGCGAGCCTTCCACCAGACAGAATACAAGTGATTCGCCAACATGTGCAGGTCTTGGCATGCAGAAGAATTCAAGCCAGGTTCGTCCTCCAATCTTTAGTTCTCATGGCAGCAATCGTACTCGTTCCTCTAGCTCGTTTTCACATGAGAATTTTCCAGTGGCTTCTTTTCACCCAATGGTCCTACCAGCAGCTTCTTATGTCTCGCATGATTATGATTACAGAAGCGTGCAAAAAGCACCTTGCATGGTGGATGGTCTCCACATCAGTGCCTCAAGGCAGACCTTTTGTCCCACCACCTCCAGTTGCTATGGTAACCACAGATGCCTCCCTGATCAGGTGGGTGGGGGCATTATCAGGGCAGGACAGTCCAAGGCATCTGGCAACCTCACGAGTACCATCCGCATATTAACATCTTGGAGAGGAGGGCCATGCTTCTAGCATTGCAAGCTCTTCAGGATTCTCTTCCTACCGGGACCATTGCAATTCAAACTGACATTGTCGGTAGTATGGTACATCAACAAGCAGGGCGGAACCAGGTCCTACACCCTATGTCGAGAGGCACTCAGGCTCTGGCAGTGGGTGATCTCTTCCCAACGGTTTCTGATCGCAACGCATATCCCTGAGAGGTCCAACGTCATAGCAGACAGGCTCAACAGAGCAATTTTCATACCTCACGAGTGGTCTCTGAATCAGGTAATTGCAGACCAAATCTTCCGCAAATTGGGTCAACCTTGCTGTGACCTTTTTGCCATTCCCTTCAATAGCAGCAAGTGCAGCAATTTCTTCTCTCTTCTTCCAATTCCTGGACATTCCCCCAGAGATGCTGTAGTCCACGATTGGCCTCGGGGGCTTCTTTATGCATTCCCTCAGTTTCCCCCAATTCCCAAGCTAATACAGAAAGCTACCGCATTGGGTTACAGAATGATCCTCATTGCTCCTTACTGGCCTCGACAGATATGGTTCCCGTTCCTGCATCATCTTCTCGAGCAGCCTTGGACTCTGGACCTAGTTCCAGACCTCCTGATCCATCAACCGGGTGGGCTGCATCAATCCCTGCAATCTCTCCAGCTCACTGCTTGGTTGCTCCACTTCCGACATTAGCCAGGCTTCCTGAGATTTCCCCCACTGTGCGCGAAATTCTCATCGTCGCACAAGTTTACAACTAGAAAAACTTGCGCTAGTAAGTGGAAACGTTTTTCTTCCTGGGCAGAGGCCAAGAGTATAGACCCTTTTTCAGCCCCCATACACCATATTTTGGAATTTCTTGCGGAACTCTCTCATGCTGGTTTCGCTTCCGCTACAGTTAGAGTTCAGTTAGCTGCAATTTCAAATTCCAACATTGGCCTGTTGGAAAATATCATGTCCCATAAGTTATGTAAAGCCTTTCTCAAAGGGACTACTCTGCTCAGGCCCCCAGTGAGAGATCCTTCTCCGTGGGATCTAAGTTTGATTTTAGCTTCTCTAATTTTGCCTCCCTTCAAACCTGCAGCATCCTGTTCCTTGAAGTTTTTATATTGGAAAACCCTCTTTCTGGTAGCTATTACTTCAACCAGAAGAGTTTCGGAACTTCAGGCTCTTTATACCCGTCCTCCGTACCTAGTGTTCCACAATGACAGGGTTATTCTCAGGACTAACCTTTCCTTTCTAAGGTTTCTTCAGAAAATAACTTTAATCAGTCCATAGACCTTCCTGTGTTTTTTCCATCCACTCTGGGCAGAATATAAATTGCATCAATTAGATGTTCATAGGCAACTACGCTTTTATTTGCACAGAACTAAGGACATCAGGAAGTCAGATCAACTGTTTCTCTTATGCTCAGGGTAAACAAGGTCTTGTCTCAAAGGTAACCTTATCTAGGTGGTTGACTACGATTATCACATTTATCTGTCGCCTGAGGAATAAAGTTGCCTCTCAAACCAAAAGGTCGTTCCACCAGAGCTTTAGCCACATGTTCATCGTGCATACAGCTGCAGTCATAACAGATGGGTTCTCCTGCCGTCAGGCGGGTCCTCAGTCGGCCGAATTCCAAAGTCTAGGTCCGGCGTCTGTGGTCGTCGCTTCTTCCCTGACGTCAGTGCACCAGGGGTATAAAATAACCAGCCGACGCCATTTTTTTCAGTCTTTCTTGCCGTGCGGTGCCCGAAGCAGAAGCATTTCGCAAGTGCCGGTCGGCCAGCTCCTGAAATTACGAAAAATTTTGCAACTGAAGTCATCTAAAAGCTAAGTACCCCGTTGGGGAAACTTTTCTTGCTTCAGACCGATGTCAGACAAAGTTAATTGTATTTCATGTGGGAAGCAAATACCGCATAAGGATTTCCATTCTCTCTGTATTCCTTGTTTAGGCCCAGGCCACGACGTCTCGGTCTGTCGCTTTTGTGCTACATTCAACAAACGCACCATTAAGCGTCGGGCGGAGTTCGCCCAGCATTATTTTGGCAAAAAATTTAACTATACTATGTCGTCGGATACTCAGACTCCAGTTTTGTCTAAAAAAACGCAAAGACAAGGACCGACACGAGGTCCGCGGCCTCTACCGACACCACGCCAAAGCAGACTCCATGTGGTCCGGTTCTCAGCGAGGCGCCTACGCAGCCCCTGACTACAGACGACACTACATTGGCGGTGTCTCCTGTGCCCGAGGTCGCAGGCTCCTCTGCCCACACCCCGACTACAGATACCGAAGCCACTCTTGGCGGTGAATCTCAAAATGTGGACAGATCTACCTCTCAAGGTGTCTTCAGACCTTCCTCTTCTTTCTCCATCAAGGCTTACACTAAGTCTAAAGCAGCCATGCAGTCTAAGAGACAAGCTACACAGGGCCCATCTCCAGGCCCCATGCCTAAAAAACAAATGCTTAAAATGGCTGAGGATTTGATTACTCTCATCAGGGGTTCTCAACCCCCCCCGGACAAAAGGCCCAGAGTGGAGGAAGAATCCCCCTCCTCTGATCAGGGCTCCATTATTTCAGAGCACTCTGAACAGGAACATTCTTACTCCCCTTTTGAAGATTCTGAGGAGTCCATTCCCTCTCTCCCCTCCCAGAGGATTACTCATTTGGGGAAACTTTGCATACCTTAAGGGAACACTTCCATTGGGAAGGCCAAGATTATTCAGACTCCAAGAAAAGGCTTAGGGAATTTCTCTTGCTACCTCAGCACAGGCCTCTAGCTATACCTCCTGTCTTGGACATACTAGATCATGTGTACTCTGAGGCCTGCCTTAACCCGGATTCTCGGCCTCCAGCTCCAGTCAAGCCTGACAGGTACTACAGGGTTCCTGACTCGCACCAATTTCTATACAAAAGCCATGCTGCTGACCCAGAAACTCTCACAGGGCCCCAAGGGAATTAAGGCCTCCACTGCTAAAAATCCTTTACCATCCGCGAGAGATTCCAGATCCTTCGAAAGGTGGGGAAAAAAGGTATATACCTCGGCCACCTTAACCATGAGGGCATTAAACTGTCAGTTCCATATGCTAAAGTACCAACAGATGTTCTTCATTCCACATTGCTGCAGTCCTAACTATTGGGTAGTCCGCTGTCCAGTCGGCCCGAATACCAAAGTATATGGCTGACGTCGGTCAAGGCGCATTAGACTGACGTCAGTACGTCAGGGTACTAATGCGCATGACCGACGTCATATCCTTAGTCTTTTTTGCCGCATGGTCCGATGCAGAAGCAGTTTTGCGAGTGCAGGTTGGCGTTCTGAAAGTTTCTGAAGTCAGAGTTTCAGACCGAATCAAAGTTGGCTAAGTACCCCGTTGGGGAATATTTTGTTTTTTCTTGCCTCAGTATTTAACCGGATGTCAGAAAAAGTGAATAACTGTATTTCTTGTGGGAAACAGATACCTCATAGGGATTACCATACTTTGTGTATACCTTGTTTAGGGCCTGAGCACGACGTTGTTGGATGCCGCTCTTGTGCTAGATTTAACAAACGCACTATTAAGAGAAGGTTAGACTGTGCCAGGTTAGTTTTTGGGAAGCGTTGTAATTATAAAATGCCGTCGGATGCTCCGACGCCCGCTTCGGCCAAAAAGCGCAAGGACAAAGTAGCAAAGCCTAGAGTGGAGGAACCGGCAGTCCCGGACGCCGGTTCTTTAGAAGGCTCAGTGGAGCCGGAGGTTTTGCCAGGAGTTTCTTTGGAGTCTCAGGGAGAGACTTTACTGTTACAGGATGTGTCCTCTCAGGAAGTAGGCCAGGCTGAAGGGGCTTCTCAGGTGGCTGTTCTTCCCCCTCTTCCTAAGGTGGTTAGGGCCTCCCCTTCTGTTTCCAAGGCTTCTTTAAGAGGCAGGCCTAGTTTAGCTTCAGTGGGGGTTTCTCCGAGTGTGTCAGGGTCTTTGCCTAAGAAGCATATGCTAAAAATGGCAGAGGATTTGATTACTATGTTTAGAGGTTCTATGCCCCCTCCTGATAAGAGGCCTAGGGTGGAACCTGAGTTTGAGAGTTTTGAGCAATGTTCGGAGGCTTCTGAGTCTTGACTGAAGACTTGCAGGAGTATCCTCCTTATTCTGATTCTGATGTGGATGATTCTACTCCTTCAGCTTCGCCTCCTGAGGATTTTTCATTTTCAGAGACACTGCATTCCATGAGGGAGCATTTTAAATGGGAAGGTCAAGATTTCTCTGATTCCAGGAAGAGGCTTAGGGAATTCTTGTTTTACCCCAGCATAGGCCTTTAGCTATACCTCCTGTTCTGAATGTGGTAGAAGATGTTTTTGCAGAGGCTTCCCTGAATCCTGATTCTTTGCCTCCTGCCCCAGTTAAACCGGATAGGTACTATAGGGTGCCTGAGGCTCATAAGTATCTTTTTAAGAGTCCTAGGGCAGACCCGGAAACTGTCTCTCAGGGGCCTAAAGGTGTGAAGGCTTCTGTTGTTAAAAATCCTGTTCCTCCTGATAAAGAGGCTAGGGCTTTGGATAGATGGGGAAAGAAGGTGTATACTTCTTCCACTTTAGCCATGAGGGCGTTGAATTCAGTTTCACATGTTAAAATATCAGAATTATCTTCTTTCACAATTGAAGTCTAAGGTGGATGCTCTGGCTGAAGGTATTGAGTGTAAAGAGTTGCAGGATTTAGTTCATGTGTCTGAACAGGTGGGTAAGCATTCCTTGCAGTGTGGTTTTGATGCTGTGCAGGCCTCCTCGAGGGTGGCGGCCACTGGTTCTGTTCTTCGTAGGCACGCCTGGTTGAGAGATCAGAATTTAGCTGAGCATGTTAAGACAAGGATTTTGGATGCTCCTTTACAGTCTGATGTGTTGTTTGGTTCGCCTGTGGAAGCAGTTTTAAAGAAAATGGAGGACAAGGCTAAGTCTATGCAAACTGTTAAGGATTTTTTGCAGGTGCAGCCTCCAAAGTTTAGTAGAAATTGGCCTACTAAGGGATGGACATATCCTGCTTATAATTCCCAGTCTAGGGGTAGGTCTAGACGTGGTAGGGGCAGAGCTCAAGGTTCTTTTAGGCCTAGAACAGGGAGTTCACCTGCTCAGACTTCTGGTGAGGGCAGGGGTCAGTCCTTTCGTAAACAGACCCAATGACCTGCCTTTTCAGCTGCCAGTACATTCTCGCCTGGCAGCACCTTTGGGAGGAAGGCTGTCTCTTTTCAAAGAAAATTGGGATTTAATTACCAAAGACAGATGGGTTCTGGATATCATTCACCACGGTTACAGGTTTTATTTCCATACCTTGCCTCCTTTCAAAGGCATGCCAGACATTCCTCCTCTACAAAGACAAGAGGCTCACGAGCAAATTTCTCTGTTGCTCCAGATAGGGGCCATTCAGCCAGTTCCTGTGCCAGAAAGGGGCCTAGGATTTTATTCTCGCCTGTTCCTAGTACCGAAGAAGGGGAACACGTGGAGACCAATTTTGGATTTATCTATCCTCAACACTTATCTGGACATTCCCAAGTTCAAAATGTTGACGTTACAACAGCTTTTACCTCTGCTGGGCAAGGATCACTGGATGGTAACTTTAGATCTCAAGGAAGCTTACCTTCATGTGCCTATCAGACTAAGTTGCAGGAAGTATCTGCGTTTTCGAGCTGGAAATTCTCATTATCAGTTCTCTGCATTGCCCTTTGGCTTATCTACTGCCCAGAGTATTCACAAAGGTTCTGGCTCCAGTGATAGCTTACTTCAGACTAAAAGGAATTCAAATCTATCCTTACTTGGACGACTGCCTGATTCTGGCTCAAGAAAAGGAAGACCTTTTACAGCATTTGGAATATGTGATAGCAGTGCTAAGATGCCTAGGGTATTCTGTGAGCGAAATAAAGTCCAGTCTAGTACCCTCTCAAGACATGTGCTTTCTGGGTGTGAGACTGAATACAGCAGCCCAGATGGCCTTTTTAACCCCGGACAAACAAAAGAATCTTTCCAGTTACTTCCATCACCTATCTCTTCAGTCCGGGCTGACTGCAAGGACAGTCCTTCAAGCCTTAGGGTTCATGGCATCTTGTATTCTGGTGCTTCCCAATGCCAAACTGCATATGAGGAAGCTGCAATGGTATCTCAAAATGTATGGACACAGCACTGCCAGGAATTGGACACTGTCATTCAAATAATACCTTGCATTCAAAAGGAATTTTTGTGGTGGGCTCAGGAATGTCACCTAAACAAGGGACTCTCTGTGACCCGGCCAGAGGCGAGTCAGATTCTAACGACAGATGCCTCAGACATTGCTTGGGGAGCTCATCTAAATGGAAAGTGGATACAAGACAAGTGGCCTGCCAGACTACAGCATCTACATATCAACATGAAAGAGATGTTAGCAGTCCAGTTTGCATTAATGGCTTTCAAGAAGTTACTTCTTCCAGGGCAGGTGTTGATTCTAACAGACAACACAACTGTCATGTGGTACATCAACAAACAAGGGGGAACACATTCTTACCCGTTGTGCAGGCAAGCAATGCTTTTATGGGAGACTGCTCAGCTTGCAACTAACTCTTCAGGCAAGGTTTCTGCCAGGAGCACAGAACTCCTTAGCAGATGTGTTAAGCAGACAAATCATGGATCCCCACGAGTGGAAACTGGATCTTCATGTATTTCACAAATTGACAGTGTCATGGGGAACTCCAGACATAGATCTGTTCGCTTCTCCACTAAACCACCAGCTGCCAAAGTTTTGCACAAAGAGGTTTCATCACACAGCTTGGAAAGTGGATGCTCTTTCTTTCAGTTGGAAAAATCTTCATGTGTATGCCTTTCCACCTCTGCCTCTTCTCCCAAAGGTGCTCCTAAAGGTCAGACAAGACAAGCCAAGGATGATTTTAATAGCTCCAGATTGGCCTCGGCAACACTGGTACCCATTACTGAGGAGTCTGGTAAGGAAACCTCCACGGCCTTTACCTTTGATTCCACACCTGTTGTCTCAGAGGGACGGTCACCTGCTCAATGTCAAGCTCCACTCTCTTCATCTAACAGCCTGGCATATTCTGTTTTGAAACACAGCAGGTCTCAACTTCCTCAACAAGTTTTAAATGTGATTATGGAAGCCAGAAGACCTAGTACAAGGAAGGTGTACTCAGAAAAATGGAAGAGATTTTTATTTTGGAGTGCAGCAAACAATTTGGAGATTTCTGAGCCTAATTTGAGTGTGGCTCTTCAATATCTTACTGAGTTATTGGACAAAGGTTTGTCTTTCTCTTCCATTAAGATTCATGCTGCAGCAATTTCAGCTCACTATGATTGTGATCCACCATTGTTTTGTCATCCTTTGTTCAAGCAATTTCTTAGAGGGGCAAAGAATATAAGACCCCATAGAGCTCCTACTCCTGCTTGGGATCTCAATTTTGTGTTGGAGAAACTTACTCTACAACCTTTTGAGCCTCGGCTACTGCTGACTTGAAATACTTGTCATGGAAGACTGCTTTTTGTTGGCCATTACTTCTGCAAGAAGGGTTTCTGAGTTGCAGGCCCTTATGGCGGTTGAGCCTTTTTGATTTTTCATAAGGATAGGGTATCATTACGTACTAATCCTTCCTTTATGCCTAAGGTGGTTTCTAGTGTGGCTTTAAACCAAACTATTCATTTGCCTACTTTTTATGCAGATCCCCAAAATAAAGGGGAAAAGATTTTGCACACTTTAGATGTACACAGGCAATTGCGTTATTATTTAAGCAGGACTAAGGATTTTAGGCAGTCTCAGCAGTTGTTTGTTTCTTTTGCTTTGAGTTCGCAGGGCAAGCCTGTGTCAAAACAACTATTTCTAGGTGGATTGGGTTTTGCATTGCATTTTGTTATTCCCATCATGGCAAGGAGATTCCAGCTGGGATTAGGCCTCATTCCACTAGGGCTACTGCCACTTCAACAGCATTTCTAATGGGGGTGGCAACTAAGGATATTTTGGAGGCAGCTACTTGGAGTTCAGTGCATACTTTCTCTAAGCATTATCTCCTTCCTCTCTACTCTAAGTCTAGGGCTGGTTTTGCCACAGCTATTTTGCAAGGCATGTTGTCAGCTCCTGTTTCCTTATGATTTGCCAGCCTCCCTTACCTCTGCTTTGGGATTCTACCCAATAGTTAGGACTGCAGCAATGTGGAATGAAGAACATAGTACAGTTTTGTACCTACCATAAATGTAGATGTTCGAGGATCCACATTGCTGCAGTCCAATTTACCCTCCCTCCTTCCCCTCTGTGTTTAGGGGTGGTTGTGTAGGTGAGGTTTTATTCTGGTACTTTTGTATATATTGTACATATTTTTGGTGCAGGTATGTTTGGAGTTTTTTGGGTATTGGCCTTGTCTTTTTAGGGTCTTCTGACATCTGGGGCAAGAAAAGACTGAGGATATGACGTCGGTCATGCGCATTAGTACCCTGACGTACTGACGTCAGTCTAATGCGCCTTGACCGACGTCAGCCATATACTTTGGTATTCGGGCCGACTGGACAGCGGACTACCCAATAGTTAGGACTGCAGCAATGTGGATCCTCGAACATCTACATTTATGGTAGGTACAAAACTGTACTATATTTTTTGTTATCGCAATTGAGAAGTAAAATGTCACAACCTGAACAACCAGATTTGAAGGAGTTGCAGGATTTGATGCATAGTGCAGAACAAGTGGGTAAACATACCTTACAATGTGGTTTTGATGCTCTAGAGGCCTCATGTAGAGCTGCTGTTACAGGATCAGTCATACGTAGGCATGCCTGGCTCAAGGAACAAACCTTGCCAGATCATGTCAAAGCTAAATTACTAGATGCCCCTCTACAAAAGGATGTATTTGGTGCTAATGCTGAAGAGGTATTAAGGAAAATGGAGGAAAAGGCTAAATCAATGCAAACAGTGAAAGATTTTCTACAGGTACAACCACCACGTTTTAGTAGAAATTGGCCTTCCAAAAATTGGTCCTTTCCAGCCACGGACAGACCCCAAAGAGGTAGATACAGGCACCCGAGGGGCAGAGGGCAATCCCAAGGATCGTTTAGAGGCAGACAATGGCAAGCTCCTACGCAAAGAGGTGGCGAGGATAACTCGCAACCATTCAGAAAGCAAGCCCAATGACTTTCCCCTTTGCATGCCAAGCAAGACTCAAATGGCAGCACCATTAGGCGGAAAACTGGCATTTTCAAAAAATTGGCATATTGTCACAAAAGACAAATGGATCCTGGACATTATAAACAGGATCCTGGACATTATAAACAGAGGCTACAGATTCCATTTTCACACCCTTCCAAAAATGAGGCATGCCAAACCTGCCACACAATCAAAGGGCAGAGGCACAAAGACTAATTTCAGATCTCGGACATGAAAGCTATTCAAGTGGTACCTACGCACGAACAAGGTCAAGGTTTTTATTCCAGACTATTCCTGGTACCAAGGAAGGGAAAAGATTGGAGACCTATTTTTGACCTATCCATCCTAAACACTTCTACTCATACCAAAATTCAAGATGCTCACTCTACAGCAGCTTCTTCCCATGCTGGGCAAGGAGTCTTGGCTGGTAACATTGGACCTCAAGGAGGCATACCTGCATGTCCCAATCAGATAAAATTGCAGAAGATACCTCAGATTTCTTGCAGGTTCAACATATCAATTCTCTGTGTTGCCCTTTGGCTTATCTACTGCGCCCAGAGTATTCATGAAATGCCTGGCATCAGTAATTGCCTACTGCAGACTTCAAGGGATACAAATATACCCCTATTTGGACGACTGCCTGATCCAAGCGGACAGCAAGCACATTCTTCTGAAACATCTGGCTTATGTAATAATGTTGAATTCTCTGGGATACACAGTCAACAAAAAGAAATCAAGGCTAATACCCTCTCGGAAAATAATTTCCTGGGTGCCAACTTGGACACAAACACCCAGATGGCCTACCTCACGCCAGAGAAGCAGGGGCAACTAACTCAATACTTCAGAACACTAGCAAATTGCACCAGGCTGACTGCAAGGAAAATCCTGCAGGCTCTGGGATTCATAGCATCTTACTAATCCCATGTGCAAAGCTGCATATGAGGAAACTTCAATGGTACCTGAAAAACCTATGGTCTCAACACAGCCACAGCCTGGAAACAATAATACCACTAATTACATGTCTTCAAAAGGAATTTCTGTGGTGGGCTCAAGCATGCCAAGCAAATAAAGGTCTCCCATTCAGCAAGCCTCAAGCATATCAGGTCATCACAACAGACGCCTCGGACTACGCCTGGGGGGCGCACATGACAGATCGGTGCATTCAGGGCAAATGGTTCCAAAAAGAAAAGCACCTACACATCAATCAAAAGGAAATGCTAGCAGTAATAAATGCTATTATAGCTTTCAAAGACCTCCTGCAACCAGGTCAACTATTGATAAGGACGGACAACACCACAGTAATGTGGTACATAAACTGGGAGGAACCCATTCATACCCACTATGCAGACTGGCCATGTCACTTTGGAACCTGGCCCTGGACTTACAAATTGAACTACAAGCACAGTACTTGCCAGGCAAGGAAAACACGCTGGCAGACAACCTAAGCAGAAATGTCAGATCCACACGAATGGAAGTTGCATCCTCAAGTTTTTACAGAGATAATTCAAGCATGGGGAAGGCCAGACCTAGATCTCTGCCTCCCACGAAAATCACCAATTGACAAAAATCTGCTTAAGGATTTTTCATCCAAAGGCCTGGAGAGTGGACGCTCTTTCAGTTGGACATCAATGACAGTTTATGCCTTCCCACCTCTTCCTCTGCTGCCCAAAGTTCTATTAAAAACCAGAGCAGACAGACCAAAGAAGATTCTCATTGCTCCAGACTGGCCGAGGCAACACTGGTACCCACTCCTGAGGAGCCTGACGCATTCCCCACCATGGACCCTGCCTCTAATGCCTCTTCTTCTGACCCAGCACAGCTTCAAAACTCTTCAGTCAGCTAAAAACACTCAATCTAGCCGCATGGAAGATTCCTTAGCATCACAACAGACCCTACTCTCCAAGGAAGTGCAGGATGTCATTTTGGAGGCCAGAAGGCCGTCTACCAGAAAAGCTTACACTGCAAAATGGAAACGGTTTTGTGTCTGGAATGAGAAAAAGGGCCAGGATCCTGGAAAACTGAATTTACCTCAAATATTACAGTATCTAGCTGAGCTGCTAGGCAGTGGACTTTCTCCTCCATCAAAATCCATGCCTCAGCCATTTCTGCAGAATACAACACTGATCCACCTTTACTCTCTCACCCCCTCTTAAGACAGTTCCTCAGAGGGGCTAAGAATCTAAAACCCCCAAGGAAACAACCAATACCTGCTTGGGATCTCAACTTCATTCTAGAAAAACTGACCTTGCCTCCTTTTGAGCCAGCTGCCTCATCAGACTTGCAATATTTGTCCTGGAAAACAGCTTTCCTTCTGGCTATTACCTCAGCTCGTAGGGTATCAGAACTGCAAGCTCTCATGGCTGTGCAACCTTTCATCATCTTCCTTACGAACCAATCCGTCCTTTATGCCAAAAGTGGTATCCAGGGTAGCTTTGAATCAGGCTATACACTTGCCTACCTTTTATCCTAATCCTCAAAACAAAGGGGAGAGATTACTACATTCCTTGGACATCCACAGACAACTGCGTTATTTGGACAGAACAAAGCCTTTCAGGAAATCAGATCAGCTCTGTGTCCTATGCTATTGGAGCTCAAGGGAAGCCAATTTCCGAACAGACTATCTCAAAATGAATAGCCCACTGCATACGTTTTTGCTATTCTTTTCATGGAAAAACTGTACCTATAGGCATCAGATCTCACTCCACAAGGGCCACGTCTACCTCTGCAGCTTTTCTCAGAGGAGTTCCTACCAAAGATATTTTGGAGGCAGCCACTTGGAGTTCTGTGCATACCTTCTCCAAGCGCTACCACCTTCCATTATACTCCAAATCTAGAGGGGGCTTTGCCACTGCAGTCTTGCAGGGTATTCTGGCTCCTAGTTCCACCTAGTGCCTACCACCCCTTTCTTAGCTTTGGGATTCTACCCATCTGTTATGACTGCAGCTGTATGCACGATGAACATAGTACAGTTTTGTACCTACCATAAATGTAGATGTTAGAGTGCTAATACAGCTGCAGTCCAGGTTTCCCTCCCTCCTTCCCCTCTTGGGACAGGCTATTGGCTAACACCTCTTCATGCTACCTGATTGGGGTATTCATTCTTGTTGTATTTGCTTGCACTACTGTATTTTGATCATATTGCATTGCTTTATCTCACAAATTTGTATTGCCTTCCTTCTGGGGGCACCTGACATCTGGGGCAAGAAAAACTGAAGAAAATGGCATCTGCTGGTTATTTTATACCCCTGGCGCACTGACGTCCGGGAAGAAGCGACGACAACAGACGCCAGACCTAGACTTTGGAATTCGGCCGACCGTGGACCTGCCTGACGGCAGGAGAACCCGTTATGACTGCAGCTGTATTAGCACTCTAACATCTACATTTATGGTAGGTACAAAACTGTACTTTCTGTGGCTTTTCAGGCTAGGTTGCCCATGGAATCTGTTTGTGCAGCTGCTATGTGGGCCAACCCACATACTTTCATTTCACATTATAAAGTAGATGTCTCCAGGAGCAGAACTGATTTTGGTTCCACGGTTCTGAAGAGTTTGTTCTGATGAGCCACCCAGGATTTTAGGTGCTAGGGACGCTGTCCCAACCAACAAGAATGAAAGAGAGACAACTTAACATAAAGAAGTTATGTACCTACCATAACGTTCCATGTTAGTTGTCTTCTCGCCTTCTTTCTTGCGTCCCACCCTCCATCCCCCTATCCTAGTGGACCAAGAAGCGTTCCTTATGGTTTTTCACTGGCTGTACCTCTCTGCCTAGTAGCCTCACTGGTAGGCTTTATATATTATAGGATAGGATTCCTTCCTTCCTTATGTTGGCAGACTTGCCAAATGAGATCTGGGTATCTAGCGCCAGGCATCATGGGATAGGGGGTGGCCTCGAGCCAGTAAGCAGCTCTCAAGCTTTTGAAGATGGCCGAGTCGGAGTCTAGGATCACTCTGAACCCAACCAGCAAGAAAGAAGGCGAGAAGAAAACTAACATGGAATGTTATGGTAGGTACATAACTTTTTTATACCTTCCCCTCTGCCTCTCCTCTCAAAAGTTCTGCTAAAGATCAAACAGGACAAACCAAGGACAGACAATACTGATTGCACCAGACTGGCCACACCAACACTTGATGTTCTTCGTATTTCACTGTTGCAGTGATTACATTTGGGTAATCCTGCTGGCAGGGTGCCCTCAATCAGACTGAATTCCAAAGTCCTGTGTCCTGCGTCTGCTGCTGTTGCCCCTTCCCTGACGTCAGGTCATCAGCGGTGTAAAAGAAGCAGACTCCATTTTCTTTAGTCTTTCTTGCCCGGTGCCTGAAGCAGAAGCAGTTGGCAAGTGCCGGTCGGCAGACTCCTGAAATTTTTGTTAGTTTCCGATCCGAAGTCTTCAATAAAGCTAAGTACCCCGTTGAGGAAACTTTTTTCTTGCTCCAGACCGATGTCAGAAAAAGTTAATTGTATTTCATGTGAGAAACAAATACCTCATAAGGATTTTCATTCTTACTGTATTCCTTGCCTAGGCCCTGATCACGTTTCTGGTTGTAGGTTTTGTGGTAGATTTAACCAATGCACTATTAAGCGTCGGTATGATTTTGCTTTAAACTATTTTGGACGCCAGTTTAATTATCCAGAAATGTCTGATAGCCATCAGACTACCGGAGTTTACAAAAAAAAAAAAAAAAACGCAAAGAAAAGAAAAGCTAAGAGGCCCAAAACTGAAGCTTCTAAGCCAGTCACCGGTTCTCAGGTGCTTTCGCAGCCCCAGACGCCCACTACTTTAGAGCCAGAGGCTGTTACCCATGTGGAGTCGGACATGCTGCTGGAAACTCAAGGTATTGGAGCCTCTGATATTATCCCTTCAGATGGGTCCGGAGCTGCTGAGCAGGCACCGGCTTCTGAGGGTGTATTCAGACCTAAACATCTTTACATCAAAACCAACTTCAGCATCAAAGGCAAAGATTAAAGCACCTTCTAAAGCAAAGAAATTGAAGAGCTATGTGGTCAGGCCTCTATGCCCAAAAAAGATGCTCAAAATGGCCGAAGACTTGATTACCTTGATCAGGGGTTCCCATCCCCCTCCTAAGAGGCCTAGGCAAGAGACTATGTATCTTCAGATCAGGTTTCCATTTCTTCAGATTCCTCTTCTGATCAGGAATATCCCCCCCCCCCCCATGAGGATTTTGATGCTGAAGAATCTGTACCTTCAGCTTTTCCTCCAGAGGACTATTTTTGGGGAAATCTTACATACCATGAGGGAGCATTTCCACTGGGAGAGCCAAGATTTTTCAGAATCTAAAAAGAGGCTCACTGATTTCCTTTTACTACCTCCACACAAGCCACTAGCCATCCCACCTGTTAGACACTGTAGATGTGTTTTCGTAGTCTAGTCTTACCCCTGACTCCTTGGCTCCAGCTCCTGTTAAGCCTGACCGATATTACAGGGTTCCTGACTCTCATAAATTCCTTTTTAAATCCCTGCTGCAGACCCAGAAACTATTTCTCAGGGTCCCAAAGGAGTTGAGGCTTCTGCTGCAAAAAACCCTACCTCTGACAAATTCAAGGGCATTGGATAGATGGGGGGGGGAGGTTTACACATCTGCTACCTTGGCTATAAGGGCCTTAAACTGTCAGTTTAATGTGTTCAAATAGCATGTCATGGCGTTGCTTAAACAGAAAATGTTACTCTGAATGTGCAGAAAACAAGGAAATGCAGGATTTATTGCATGCAGCTGAACAAATTGGAAAGCATACTTTGCAATGTGGTTTTGATTCTTAAGAGGCCTCCTGCAGGGCCACAGTTGCAGGTTCTGTAATTAGGAAGCATGCTTTGTTAAAGGAACAAAATCTACCTGATTATGTTAAGGTTAAATTATTAGATGCACCTTTACAGCATAATACTTTGGTGTTAAGGCAGAAGTGGTAAAGAAAATGGAGGACAAAGCTAAATCTATGCAAACTGTCAAAGATTTTTTTTTTTTTACAAGTACAGCCACCTAGGTTTAGTAGACACTGGCCAACAAAGAATTGGTCCTTTCCTGTGTCAGACAGTACTCAAAGGGGCAGATCCCAGGCGCAAGGTTCATACTGCTCAAAGCAATGGGGGGCTTCTACCTCTAAAGTTGGAGAAGACAAATCACAACCATACAGGACAATCCCAATGATTTCCCCCTGCCTGCACCAAGCACTTCTCTCTTGGCAGCACCCTTGGGGGGAAATTAGCGCTTTATCTCAAAATTGGCGCATTATAACCCAGGACAGGTGGGTCCTAAATATCGTGTCACAAGGCTACAAGTTCCATTTCCATACCCTGCCAAAGGCAAACGGCTGGCCAGAGCTGCCAAAAAATCAATGGGCAGAGGCAGAGAAAGTCTCATCCCTCATGGTCATGGGGGCCATTCAACAAGTACCAGAGCAAGAGCAGGGATAAGGATTTTACTCTACTGTTCTTGGTACCCAGAAAGGACAAGGCCTGGAGGCCAATACTGGACCTATCTATTTTGAACACATTCCTGGATATACCAAAATTCAAGATGTTGACTTTGCAGCAGCTTCTGCCCATGCTGGGCAAGAACGCTTGGCTTGTGACTTTAGACCCAAGAGGCATACCTGCATGTCCCAATCAGACAAATATGCAGAAGATACCTCAGATTCAAGGCTGGCTCGATGCATTACCAATTCTCTGCACTGCCCTTTGGCTTATCTTCTGCGCCCAGGGTCTTTACAAAGTCCCTGGCACCAGTAATTGCATTCTGCAGACAGAGAAATACAAATATATCCTTACTTGGACGACTGTCTCAAGCAGCGATAAAGGACATTCTTCTACAGCATCTGGCGTTTGTGAAAAGACTTATAACATGCCTAGGGTACACAGTCAACGAAAAGAAATCAAAACTAGTACCCTCTCAAGAGATAATATTCCTGTGTGCAAGCTTAAATACAACTGCCCAGATGACTTATCTCATGTCAGACAAAGGCAACTGACTAACCTATTTCAAATTGTTGGCAACAAAGGCCCAGTTATCTGCAAGAAAAATTTTGCAGGCTTTGGGTTTCATGACATCCTGCATCTTAATTCCATATGCAAGACTGCATATGAGGAAAATTCAATGGTACCTAAAAAGTGTTTGGACTCAACATTGCCACAGCTTGGTAACTATGATTACTCTCATTCCCTGCTTGCAACAGGAGATGTTATGTGATCCTATCTCGCCTACATTCTGAATGATGGGTTCGGAGCCGATCCCTCGGCTCCGACTCGGCACGCTTATGCCAAAGAGCGAAGTCTCTTACTGGCTGAGCTTACCATATCCCAGGATGCACCACTACCAGTCCCCCAGATCTCGTTTGCCGCTAACAAGTGAAGACGTGGTCTCGAGCTGGCTGAGTTAAGTAGTGATTATTTCACTAGTTTTTCTGTCAGGTTTTTCTTCTTTTTCTACAAAAAGCTGTTTTAACAGCTATTCTTGTGCTTTGAGTGTGTTTGACAAAATTCACTTGGTGAATTCTTGTGTTGTGACTGACTAGGAGTACCTCTTGTCTGGAAAGTCCTTTCCCGGTCTTTTTGTTTGTAGGTGACTTCGGTTCTGTTTTAAACATTTCTCTTCTTTAAATAAGAACTAACTGAGAGAAATTATTACATTACAGAGTTTGTGCTGTGTTTGACTAACTCGAGTATTGCGAGTGATAACTGTAAGCCTACTCTAGGTGTGTTACCAGTGTTCTTTACAGTTACTTTTGAAAATTTCTATAATGTCTCAGAATCCCAGGCCTTCGGGCTTCAAGAAATGTGTAAAATGTAGCTTCAAAATGTCCATCACGGACAATCACTGCTATGTGTGTATTGCTTAGGGGCAAAGCATTTACAGGAATCATGTAGTGTATGTCACGCTTTTTCCTCAAGGGTCCTCCAGGAGAGGAAAAATAAATTAATTCTTAAGGGATTAATTAAACCTTCATTCAAGAAGCTTTGGCATCCTCTCCTTCTCCGCCAAAAGAAAGGCCGGCTCCGACCAGTCCGTCGGATCCGATCGCTAAGAAACAAAGGCAGGCCTCTCCGGCTCCAAGGACTTGGAGCCGAGGTCGAACGGTCTGCCTCGATGCCACCAGTATCGACTCCTCTGGCCGGAGCCGATAGCTGGGGCATCGAGGCGGGTCATCTTCGCCGGCTCCACTGCCCTCGGAGCCGACAAAGGTTGCCCGCTCAGACACTTCCTCCTCGGCGCCAAGTCCACCTCGGCACCGATGGAAACTGGTGTGTGTATTCCCTCGGCCGATACTCATCGAGTCGCCTCGGAACCGGTCCCCTAGCCCTTTGGGGCCGTTGGAGAGGCTGTCTCGACCCGTTCTGTTTCCTCTCGGTCTTGAGGATGTCAGATTCTGATATAGACAGGGTGCTCCAAAGACTGTTCCAGTCCCCAGTCTTCCAAAAATTTGTTTGGTTCCGACCCAGTTGGCTTGAGCTGATGACCTTGGCCCACCCATTGCCATTCCTCCTCCGACTGCTTGGCTCCGTTGGAGCAGGTGCTGTTGGAGCCGATGGAGATCTCAGGGTCGGCTCCGACCCTTACTCCAACCCGGCCTCGGGTCCGAGTTTGGTCTGTGGACGTCTTCGGCTGGACCCGGGGTGATGTTTGGGACCTATGCTTTCGGTTCCGAGCCTCCCCTCGGTGCTTGACTGCTTGGTCTTCCGTCGACTATCACGGCTCGGGACCGGACACTCCCAGGATTCTGGGGTCCGGCTTTCAGAGCCATGAGGAGTGCCTTGGCCAAGTCCTCTTCGCCATCTCCCGGCTTTACCGGCACCTTCCCTAGGCGTGGAGACTGGGTCTTTGGCAGTTCCCTGTCCATAGTCAGCGGAGCCCGGGGCCTGAGGTTACCCCAGTGGGGTTCCCCTCCTCCTGAGGGTTCTTCTGAGCTGTCTTCGGAGGAACCCCAAGGAAGAGATCGTGCAAGAGGAAGCACGTGGACTCCCCGAGTCTATTACTTCAGACACTGATCTGGATGATGCAGAGGGTCCCGAAGTCGTCCTCGGATGATGTCTCCTTTGCAGACATCTTAGAGATCCTCAAACAACGAGGCGGCTGGATATCCAAACCCCCTCTACTGACGAGTCAGTGCTCCTCAAGGCCTTTGGGGCTCAGCCCTCCGCCTCCTGGGTGTCTCCGCCCTTGACGAGCTTCTGGATTTAGTTTGTCAAGGTGGGAACATCCAGATACCGTGGAACCAGTCCCTTCTCGTCCAAATAAATTTTTGTCTGCTCCCCGAGAAGGAGTTCCTCACTAAAGGCGTGGCTGTAGATGCCATGGTGGTGGCATCTGCTACACAACAGGACGTGGCAGAGGCTTCAACGTCCATCCATCCTCCTTATAAGGAGTCTAGGAGTATGGACAGGTGCGGAAGCGCACCCTGACTTCAGCGGCCTTTACTTTAAGGTCTCTGAATTATTTGGCACATTTTACCAGGCTTCAGAGGGATCTGGTCAAGGAGTTGTCAGATTCCCTCTCGGGTAACTTACCTGAGCAGCTAGCCCAGTCGGTTAGCTCTCAGTTGGCTATCCCACGTCAATTTCTAACTCGTCCATGAGGCTCATTTCCTATGCGCGAAGGCGGGTAGAGCGGCAGGCACAGGCGTGGCTCACGGAGACAAGCCTCGCTCCGCTTGTGTCAGTTTGCCGAGGCCTTCAAGTCTTCCTTCGCCGACGCTCCCTTTGATGGGTCCTCCTTGTTTGGACCCAAGGTTAAAGACACCCTTACCCGCTGTGAGCAAGAGGGAAAAACTTTATCTGCCGAGGTGCCCGTTATTCCACTCCCTTCGGCCTTACCCCAAGGCTAAAGGAGGGAAAATGTGGTTCCAAATCCGTAAGTTTTTCTCCCAACAGCAGGAAGAATCCCCTTCCAGAGGCAGAGGACGGGAAATTTTTCAGGAGACGCCGTCCCAGAGGCGGCAGAGGGCCCGCAATTCTGGAGACCGCGAGTCCTTTCGTGGCTCTTCAGCCTCCCACACGTCATGAGGGATTGCCCGGCTGTGCTGCTCGAGCCAGTCGGGTGTCGTTTGCCAAGCACCTAAAAGCCTGGGAGTCAATCACTCAGGACAGATGGGTGCCGGATCATTGCCGGAGGTTACACCATCCCATTCACATTCTCGCCCCACCGTCCAAAAGAATCCCGGACCCACCACCCAGTCAAAGGGAAATGGCAGCCGCAGAAGCTTTAAAGCTGCTAGAAAAGGAGTCATCCAACCGGTCCCCACAGACCAGATCGGATCAGGAAATTACTCCAGGTTCTTTTAGTGCCAAAAGACAGGGGACCTGAGACCAATATTGGATCTCAGCAGACTGAACCAATCCGTCACGAAATCCAAATTCGAATGGTCACGTTACAATCCATTCTCCCATTGTTGGAGAAGGATGTTTGGATGTGCTCCATAGACCTCAAGGACGCCTATTATCACATACCCGATACATCAGGCGTCCAGGAGGTATCTGCGCTTCAGCCTGGGAGTCAGTCATTACCAATTTTGCGCTCTGCCTTTGGTCTCACCACAGCCCCCAGGGTGTTCACCAAGTGTTTGGCAGTAGTGACGGCTCACCTGAGAAGTCTTGGATTCCAAGTGTTTCCCTATCTGGACGACTGGCTCCTGACTGCCACCACCAGGCATCTACTAATGGACAACCTCAAAGCCACCATCTCCCTGGGTGTTACCCTGGGGATTACATTCAATTGGTCAAAGTCTGTCTTGCTACCCTCTCAACGCATAAAGTTCATAGGAGCAGAGATAGACTCAAGATTGATGCGCGTCTTTCTTCCCACCGAAAGGATCCAAACTTTACAGGGCCAAGTTCAAGCTCTGATCTCGAGATCCAAAGCCCCAGCCAGGATGGTTCTACAAGTTCTAGGCTCAATGTCTGCCACGGTTCTTTTAGTCCCTCTGGCAAGATTGCACATGAGGATTCTTCAGTGGCTATTGTCAACGCAATGGTCCTTTCAGGATCTTCCCCTCAATCATCACATCATGATTACGGATATATGCAAAAGGGACCTTCGCTGGTGGCTTCAGACATCCAATTTGGATCAAGGAAACCCCTTTGTTCCCTCTCCAGTGGTTACCCTGACGACAGATGCCTCCCAGATAGGGTGGGGGGGCCATTGTCTGGGCAGGCTAGTTCAGGGCTCCTGGCTTCCAGACGAAGCTCTTCTCCACATCAATGTGTTGGAGATGAGGGCTGTACTTCTATCCCTACAAGCCTTACACAAGTTTCTTCCTCAGGGCATCATCGCCATCCACACAGACAACATGTCGGTGGTTTGGTATCTGAACAAACAAGGAGGGACCAGATCATACCCCCTTTGCAGAGAGGCCATGAGAGTGTGGGAATGGGCTGTAGCTACCAACCGCTTCTTGGTAGCGACCCACATCCCGGGAAAGTCAAATATATTGGCAGACAAATTGAGCAGGACAATTCTCTCTCCTCACGAGTGGTCTCTGAACCACACAGTAGCAGCTCAGGTTTTCAGGAGATGGGGACGCCGTGCTGCGACCTATTTGCAACTCCATTAAACACCAAGTGCCAAAGGTTCTTCTCCTTGATCCCACATCAGGAGTACCAGCCATGGATGCTCTAGCACAACCTTGGCCAACAGGGCTACTTTATGCCTTTCCTCCAATTCCGCTTCTTCCCAGAGTTATTCAAAAGCCTCTCAACTGGGGTCTTCAATGATTCTGATTGCCCGTACTGGCCTCGTCAGGTATGGTTTCCCTACCTGAAGAAGCATGCAGTGGACGATCCGTGGACTTTAGACCTGATTCGGACTTGCTAATCCATCAGTCGGGACTTGACATCAGTCCCTTCAATCTTTGAAATTGACAGCTTGGCTCCTCCACTTCCGACTTTAGTTAGAAGGCACACTCTAGACCGGAAGTTGTTCACATTTTATCTTCGCCCACAAACCCACCACTAACAAATTGTACCTTAGTAAGTGGAAGAGGTTTGCTATCTGGAAGCTCAACTCAAGGGCTTAGACCCTATCACTGCTCCTGTCCCAGAGGTCTTAAAATTTTAACATCCTTGTTTAATCAGGGATCTTCTGTCTCAACTATTAAAGTCCAACTAGCGGCTATCTCTAAATTCCACGAATCCATGGATCCTCCTTTGATGAGCAGCAGACTATGCAAAACTTTCATTAAAGGTGCGAGCCTATTAAGACCACCAATTTTTCATCCTGCACCTCCGTGGGATCTTGATTTGGTGCTTCGCATTAACATCTCCCCTTCGAACCGGCTGCTACATGCGAGTTAAAATACCTGTCTTGGAAAACTGCCTTCTTAGTTGCAATTACTTGCAAGAAGGGTTTGAGCTTCAAGCCCTGTCTATTAAGCCACCGTACTTGATTTTCCACAAGGATAGAGTATCACTTAGGCCTAATCCATCCTTTGTCCCAAAGGTCTGTTCTAGTTTCTGCCTCCAACAATCTCTAGAGCTACCGGTTTTCTTCCCAAAATTCTCCAATGAAGCAGAATACACTCTTCATAAATTGGATGTTCACAGGCAGTTACGCTTCTATTTAGACAGGACTCAGCAACTTCGTAAGTCAGACCAGTTGTTTGTGTCCTTCTCAGATAAAAACTGGGCCAATCCATCACAAAAGCTACTATCTCAAAATGGATCAGAGATTGCATAACTCAGACTTATTCTTCTTGAATAAGCAACTTACAACATCTATCAAGGCTCATTCTACCAGAGCTATGGCTACTTCTATAGCTTTTCATTCCAAGCTCGCTATATCGGAAATCTGTGCTGCGGCTACTTGGTCCAATCCGCACACTTTCATTTCACACTACAAATTGGATGTGGCATCTAGAGGACGAGCTTCATTTGGTTCCACGGTACTCAGGAGTGTTTTCCAGTGAGCCACCCAGGATTCAGGTGCTAGGGACGCTGTCCCATCATTCAGAATGTAGGCGAGATAGGATCACATAACATCTTTTAGTTATGTACTCACCATAACTTCAGATGTTTGGGATCCATCTCGCCTACATTCTATACCCACCCTCCTTCCCCCTGCCTTGGAGATCAGAAGAGATTGAACGGTTTTGAGTTCTACTGTTTTATCTTGTTTCATCTCACGATGTTATATAAGCAGGGTGTGCATGTATGCGGACAAACTAGATCTGGGGGACTGGTAGTGGTGCATCCTGGGATATGGTAAGCTCAGCCAGTAAGAGACTTCGCTCTTTGGCATAAGCGTGCCGAGTCGGAGCCGAGGGATCGGCTCCGAACCCATCATTCAGAATGTAGGCGAGATGGATCCCAAACATCTGAAGTTATGGTGAGTACATAACTAAAAGTTTCGGTGGTGGGCAAAGGCTTGTCACCAAAACAAGGGACAACCATTCACATTACCTCAAGGCAGACACTAGCAACAGATGCATCCGATTAAGCCTGGGGGGCCCACATGGCAGGAAGATGCATTCAGGTTACATGGACTTCAAACCAAATGTGTCTACATATCAAGCAAAAAGAGATGCTAGCAGTTCAAAATGCCCTGACAGCCTTTGAGGACCTACTTCATCCAGGAGAGAACTACTGATAGACAACACCACGGTTATGCGGTATATAAACAAGCAGGGGGGGCACACATTCTTACCCCCTTTGCAGACTAGCCATGACTTTGTGGGACACAGCGTTGACTTACCAAGTACATCAGCAGGCACAATTCCTGCCAGGAAGGAAAAATACTCTGGCAGACGAACTAAGCAGACGAACTAAGCAGAAACCTCATGAATCCCCACGAGTGGCACCTGGATCCACAAGCCTTCAGCATTAGGAAATGGGGATGCCCAGACATAGATCTATTTGCCTCCCTTCAAAACTACCAACTCAAAAGATTCTGCACAGGGATTTATCAGACAAACATGGAAAGTGGACGGCCTATCTTTCAGCTGGAAAAACCTATCTGTATATGCATGTCCCCCTCTGCCTCTCCTCCCCAAGATACTCCTAAAGGTCACACAGGAGAAGCCAAAGATACTGATTGCCCCAGACTGGCCCCGCCAGTACTGATATCCCATACTAAGGAGCGTGTCTCAATGCCCAGCTTGGACCTTACCTCAAATACCTCATCTTCTGTCCCAGCAAAAGTCAGATCCTGCACAGCCAACTCAGAATTTTAAACCTGACAGCATGGTGAATAATGTAGTCATACAAAACGCACCTCTCAGTAAAGCTGTGATGGATGTCATTTTGGAAGCCAAAAGGCCTAGTACTAGAAAATCTTATGTGGGAAAGTGGAAGAGATTCTGTGCTTGGAATCCGGCACAAGGAACTGATACAGCTGTGCCAAATATTCCTCAGATTTTGCAATACTTAACTGAGATGCTGGACAAAGGCTTATCTTTTTCATCTATTAAAATTCGTGTGCCTGCCATTTTGGCTCATTACAATGTAGAGCCACCAATTTTTTCTCATCCCTTCTTAAAGCAGTACCTCAGTGGAGCCAAAAATAAGACCTCCCAAGGAGATTACCCATACCTGCATGGTTCCTCAACTATGTCTTGGAAAAAGTCACTCTGCCTCCTTTTGAGCCAGCTGCTGATATAAAGTTTTTATCTTGGAGAACAGCTCTGCTCCTAACTTCTGGAAGGCGAGTTTCAGAGCTACATGCACTCATGGCTGTGGAACCTTTTATCATTTTTTTTATCCAGACAGGGTGTCTCTGAGGATAAACCCAACAATGTTAAGTTGTCAATCTCGCCTTCATTCTTGCTGGATTGGTTCGGAGCCGATCCTCGGCTCCGACTCGGCCAGTACTAAAGCTCGAGAGCTAATTCCACCGGCTTGAGGCTCCCCTATATCCCACAATGCTAGGCGGTAACTACTCAGATCTCGTTTGCCGCTATAGCTGACGAGGTGCGCTTTTCTACCGGCTCAGGCAGGTTAGTCAAATTTTTACCATTAGGTACTGCTAATAACCCCCTTTTTAGTTCTAAAATATTTTATATAGTTTATTTCTAATATTTAGTTATATCGACCCCTATCTGTCGAACCCTTCCCCTCTTACTACTTGTTCTAGGCCTTCGGCCCTTCCCTCACCCTAGTCCCTTTTTAGATTAGTGTTGTAGGGGCTTGTGTGTGTGTTTCTGTATAACTGTAATATTTTAATTTTTTCTGTAGAGTGTGTCTGGTTTGTGTGTCAGCCTCTCTTACCTTTACTATGTCTAAGGATAAGGTCTCAGGCTTCAAGAAGTGTGACTCGTGCTGTCAGAAAATGTCTCTGACAGACAGTCACACTTGTGTGTATTGCCTGGGACCTGTGCACCTGCAGGACTCATGTGCTGTTTGCCATGGTTTCAGCCCTCGAGTCCTGCAGGAACGCAAGAACAAGCTGAT
Organism: Protopterus annectens; assembly: GCF_019279795.1. Lineage (NCBI taxonomy): Eukaryota > Metazoa > Chordata > Ceratodontiformes > Protopteridae > Protopterus > Protopterus annectens. The sequence goes on along the minus strand of NC_056737.1, from coordinate 841,873,855 downwards.
CTTGCGGGGCTTATTAAAGCCTGAAGGCCCCCCCCGACTCAGTCTGTGTCGGGGAAGCCTTCAAAAACTTCAAAGCAGTCTGCTCCTGCTCTTGAGTTGACTGCTGAGAAGTCTAAGCAGGCTTCGACATCGGCTCCGCCCGGAGCAGATGTTCCTAAGCCTCATACTGTTACCTCAGCTCCGGCTGGAGCCGAGGCTGATAAGACTTTGTCGGCTCCGATACCCTTATCGGAGCCGCATTCGAGAAAGCGGTCCAGGTCCCCCTCTATCGGATCCGTGCACTCGGCGCCAGGATCCCATCTCCTTTCGGAGCGAAGTCACAAAACCCATTCCTCTCGGTCTTCCAGATTATCAGACCATGATTTGCAGAGGGTGGTGAGTAGACTTAAGTCCGAGGCACTGGCCCAAATGCTGCATAGCCCGACTCACCAGTCAGTGGCTATTCCCGTTCCCCATTACATTCCTCCTCCGACTCCGAGTTCGGAGCCAAGGCTTGTCGGAGCCATGACTCGGTGCGTCGGATCAGATACCTTCCATTTTGGCTCCGTCGTCTGCCCCGATCTCCTCTTTGGAGGGATCTCGGCACCGAGCTTCCCTCGGCTCCGGGGGGGACGAGTGGCATCGGACCCTTGTCCGACCCCGCTCTCCCTCTCGGAGCTTTGGCGCTGGTGAGTTTGGCTCCGACATCGGCTTCGGAGCCGTCTCTGTCGGTGCCGGGAGAGGTCCTTGTCTCTTCGGAGCGAGGACCTCGGGCCTTGCCTGACAGGGGTGCCTTCGAGGTCATGCGGAGCATGCTAGAACCAGGTTCTGCCCCACAGTCAGCTCCTTCAGCCCCTCCATCTACAGTGCCTGCAGTGATTTCTACTCACCCCCTTGTCCCACACCGCAGAGAGCCAACTCCTCAAGATTCCCCATTGGGAATTTCCTCCTCTTCCGAGGTCTCTCCTGACCCTGCAGGAGATCCCCCTAGGAAGAGGCAGTGCAAGAGGAAGCACATTGACTCCCCTGAGTCTATCACCTCTGACACTGACTTAGAGGAATCGAAGGTCCCTCGATCCCCCTCTGAGGATGTCTCCTTTGCGGACATCCTTGAAATCCTCACAGAGGGGGAACTGGCCAGCCCTTAATCCTTCGGAGGATGAGTCATTGTATCTTGAGGCGTTTGGTTCTCGCCCTTCTACCTCCTGGGTGTCCCCTCCCTTTGACCCCCTTATGGAAGTGGTGGCAAGGAAGGCTTGGACGGCTCCTGACTCAGTGGAACCCACCCCGAGGAGACCATCCAAATTTATTACTGCCCCCAAAGACAAGAGTTTTTATCCAAAGGTGTCCCTGTTGATGCCATGGTGGTGGCTGCGGCCACAAAGGAGTTAGCTGATCCTTCGGTTCCTGTCCATCCTCCTAATAAGGAATCTAGGACCATGGACAGGTACGGCAAGCGGATGTTCTCGTCAGCGACCTTTTCAATGCGGTCGCTGAACTACTTATGCCACTTCACTCGTATCCAAAGAGATTTACTCAAGGATATGGGTGAATTGATGAAGGATCCTACAGCTGAGGGGTTCAAAGACACAATGAACTCCCAGTTGGCAACCCTAAATTCCATTAACTCCATGCGGCTGGTCTCATACGCAGCAGATGGGGCGAGTAGAGCCGCAGGCACAGGTGTTGCCTTATGAAGGCACGCCTGGATGCGGCTATGCAACTTTGTGGACCCTTTCAAGGCGTCCTTCACCAACTCTCCCTTTGGATCATCATTGTTTGGTCCACAGGTGAAGGATACATTGACCAGGTGTGAGGTGGAAGGTAAGACTCTCTGCCGTAGGAGTCCGTTTTTCTACCCCTTCTAGACCCTATCCCAAAGGTCAAAGGGGTGGAAAGATGTGGTTCCGCAAACAGTCCCAGGGAGTCTCATCTGACGCACAAGGCCGATTCCCCTCTAGAGGCAGAGGGGGGAATAATAATAGACGTCGCCCTAGAGGTAGAGGAGGTCCGCAAAACCAGGGTAGCAGAGAAATGTTCTCTGACAAACCCTTTCAGCACCCCTGAGGGGCTGCCCGGCTGTCTGCCTTCGGAGGCAGTCGGGGGAAGGTTATCACTGTACCCAAAAGCCTGGCTTTCCCTTACTCAAGACAAATGGGTACAGTCGATCATATCCGAGGGTCACAAAATTCCCTTCATTCACATTCCAACCCAACCAAAAAGATCCCTTCCAGACGTTCCACCTGGTCTAAGGGAACAAGCAGCATTAGAAATTTCGAAGCTGCTATCAAAAAGTCATCCAATCAGTCCCGGCAGACCAGCAAGGATCCGGAATCTACTCCAAATTATTTTTGGTACCAAAAAAAACAGGGGACTGGAGACCCATACTGGATCTCCGCTATTTAAACAAGTTTGTCAAGAAAACAAAATTCCGGATGGTCACGCTACAGTCCATTCTACCGTTCTTGGGTCAGGACAATTGGATGTGCTCGATAGATCTTCAGGACGCGTACTACCACATCAAAATGAACCGACGCTCCAGGAAATATCTCCGCTTCAGGCTGGGAGCCAGTCACTACCAATTCAGGGCCCTGCCCTTTGGTCTCACTACAGCCCCCCGGGTGTTCACCAAATGCATGGCAGTGGTCACGGCTCACTTGAGACGCCAAGGATTCCAAGTGTTTCCATGTCTGGATGATTGGCTCCTTACTGCCACCACCAGACATCAGCTTCTCCTATCCAGGGACTTCACCATTCAATCTTGTCAAGCTCTAGGCATTTCAATAAATTTTGAAAAATCTGCCTTTTCGCCTTGTCAGTCTATTATTTTTATAGGCGCCACCTTAGATACACAGACCCTTTCAGCCAGACTCGCAGAGCAGAGGGTGTTAGACATTCGGAACCAAGTGTCCCTTCTCTTACAATGTGTCCGTCAAAGCCGGACTGGTGTTGAAGGTACTAGGACTCATGGCAGCAGCTATTCCCCTTCTCCCCTTAGCTCGCTTTCACATGAGGATCCTCCAATGGACGCTTTTTACTCAATGGTCCTTTCAACGACTCCCGTTGTCCCATACCATATTGATAACTCAAGTATGCAAGAATCAACTGTCTTGGTGGATCACATCACCTCAACTTCTCCAAGGAAGACCCTACACTTCCCCCCCCCCCCAGTTGCCACGTTGACAACAGATGCCTCCCTGATCGGGTGGGGGGGGCATTATCAGGGCAGGACAGTCCAGGGCATGTGGCACCCCTTCGAGTGCCACTTGCACATAAATGTCTTAGAGATGAGAGCAGTGCTTTTAGCGTTGCAAGCCTTTCACGACTCTCTTCCCAAGGGGATTATTGCAATTCAAACGGACAACATGTCCGTAGTGTGGTACATCAACAAACAAGGCGGAACCAGATCATACCATTTATGTCGAGAAGCACTCGGACTTTGGCAATGGGCGATCTCTTCTCAGCGTTTTCTGATAGCAACGCATATTCCTGGGAAATCCAACGTTATTGCAGACAAATTGAGCAGAGCAATTCTCATGCCACACGAGTGGTCTCTAAAGAAATCAGTTCTAGAAGAAGTATTCCTAAGATGGGGCCAACCTTGCTGCGATCTTTTTGCTACTCCCCAAAACAGCAAGTGTCACGACTTCTTCACTCTTCCCGTTACCAGGCCATCCCACCAGAGACGCTCTAGTCCACGATTGGCCCCGGGGACTTCTGTATGCCTTTCCCTTTCCACTGATACCTCAACTAATTCAGAAAGCCATCGCCTTGAGAGTGACAATGATCCTCATTGCCCCTTACTGGTCTCGACAGATATGGTTTCCCTTTCTTCATCGTTACCTTTTGGAGCAGCCTTGGCATCTGGACCCAGTACCAGATCTGATTACCCATCAATCGGGTCAGCTGCACCAATCTCTGTCTTCTCTAAACCTCACAGCGTGGTTTCTCCGATTCCAACCTTAGCCAGGCTTCCCTCAATATCTCGGTCGGTCCGAGATATTTTGATAGCCTCTCAAATCCTCTACCCGGAAGATTTATACTAGCAAATGGAAATGTTTTTCCCTTTGGGCATCATCGAAAAACATAGATCCCTTTACTGCACTTATCCAGTCTATTTTAGACTTTCTAGCAGAACTCTTTCATTTAGGATCTTCTGCATCAACCATTAGAGTTCAATTGGCTGCCATATCACATTTTCATGTTGGTGTGTCAGAATCCAGCGTCATGGCTCACAAACTCTGTAAAGCCTTCTTAAGGGGTGTATTTCTTCTCAAACCCCCAATCAAAGACCCTCCGCCTCAATGGGATTTGAACTTGGTTCTGGCATCTTTAATTCTTCCCTCCTTCGAACCGGCGGCTTCATGTTCTCTGAAGTTGCTTTCTTGGAAGACACTTTCTGGTAGCTATAACTTCAACGAAAAGAGTATCTGAACTCCATGCTCTGTGCAGTCTTCCTCCTTACTTAGTTTTTCACAGACAGGGTATCCCTCCGGACTAATCCATACTTTTTACCTAAAATTTCTTCTCAAATTAACCTAAACCAAGTTATTGATCTCCCCGTTTTTTTTCCCTAACTATTCAAATAGGTCAGAGCAAAAGCTGCATTTTTTGGATGTTCATCGCCAACTGAGATATTACTTAGACAGGACTAAACAATTCAGGAAATCTGATCAATTGTTTGTCATATGCAGAAGGTAGATTGGGCCTTCCAGTCACTAAAGTATCCCTTTCTAGATGGCTCACGTCTACAATTACTTTCATCTGAGATCAGACATCAAAAACTACCCTCAAGACCTAGAGCTCATTCAACTAGGGCATTAGCTACATCCGTAGCCTTTCAGGACAGGTTGCCAATAGATTCAATTTGTGCAGCAGCCACCTGGGCTTCTCCTCATACATTCATTTCACATTACAAATTGGACATGGTTTCCAGAAGCCGTGCCAATTTTGGTTCCACTGTTCTCAAGAGTCTGTTCCGATAGGCCACCCGGGATAAGGTGCTAGGGGCGGTCCCATCCAGCAAGAATGAAGGCGAGATTGACAACTTAACATTAAGAAGTTATGTACCTACCATAACGTTCCATGTTAGTTGTCTTCTCGCCTTCTTTCTTGCCCTTCCCCAAGCCTGGACAGACCGGAATTCTTTTGTGTTTCTTCTTCCGAAAGTTGTTACTCCCACACTTTCTCCCACCTCTTCTATCTTTACTGAGGTCTGCCTTTCCTTTACGCAGACTGTTTGAGGTGGGTTTCCCTACTCCATTCTATGGAGACTAGGATTGCTTGGTATAGCTATCAAACGAGATCTGAGTAGTTACCGCCTAGCATTGTGGGATATAGGGGAGCCTTGAGCCGGTGGAATTAGCTCTCGAGCTTTAGTATTGGCCGAGTCGGAGCCGAGGATCGGCTCCGAACCCATCCAGCAAGAAAGAAGGCGAGAAGAAGACAACTAACATGGAACGTTATGGTAGGTACATAACTTCTTATTTATGCCCAAGGTGGTGTCCAGTGGCACTCAACCAAACTATTCACCTGCCAACCTTTTATCCAAATCCACAGAACAAGGGGGAGAGATTTCTGCATTCTTTGGACGTACACAGCTTAGATTCTACTTGGACAGAACCAAAGTTTTCAGAAAGACAGAGCAATTACTAGTGACATGCTGTAGGATGATAAGGAAAGGCTATCTCAAAGCAGACTATTTCAAAGTGGATAGGCCACTGCATTCGTTTCTGCTATGTACACCATGGCAAGCCAGTACCTAAGGGCATTAGGCCACATTCAACCAGAGCTGCAGCCAGTTCAGCAGCCTTTCTCAGGGGAGTACCTACCAAGGACATTTTAGAGGCTGCTACTTGGAGTTCAGTCCACACCTTTACAAAGCACAAGCTGCCATTCTACTCTAAATCCAAGGCAGGTTTTGCCACTGCAGTTCTGCAGGGCCTCATAGCCGCTCCTAATGCTGTCTAGCTCCAGCCTCCCAACCTTAGCTTTGGGACTCTACCCAAATGTAATGACTGCAGCAGTGAAACACAAAGATCAAACTACAGTTGTGTACACTTACCATAAATGTAGATGTCATTGTATTCACTGTTGCCGTCCAGGTTACCCACCATCCCCCTTTTCTTTTGATGGAACCTATCTTTCCTTCTCTGATTTATACAACCTATGTGGTGTATTTGCTTGTAGATGGAGGTAAATTTTGTATTGGTGCGTGTAATTATACATAAGTTTTGGCAACCCTTTTAGGGGGCACCTGACATCTGGGGCAAGAAACTAAAGAAAGTGGCGGCTGCTGCTTTTATACCCCTGACGTCAGGGAAGGGGCGACAGCAGCCAACCCAGGACTTTGGAATTCAGGCCGACTGAGGGCAACCTGCCAGCAGGATTACCAAAATGTAATGACTGCAACAGTGAATACACTCTAACATCTACATTTATGTTGTGTGCACAACTGTACTTTCCCCCTCTGGCGCAGTGTCACTGCTGGAACCATGACACCTGCCTCAGACACCTTCCCTGCTGTACCAGCAGGAGGGCCAGATTCTGCACCCTCAGCTCCAAACCCTGAAACTTGCAGCCATGCTAATTCCTTGAGCTCGCCAATAGCATCCCATGGTAAGCAGGTGCTAGATGTCATTCTGGAGGCAAGGAGGCCTAGTACTCGCTGAAAAGTGGAAAAGATACTGTTCTTGGAGCCAGACTCTGGATGGGCACAACAGTGCCCAGCTTACCGCATATTCTTCAGTACTTAAGAGATGCTCCACAAGGGCCTTTCCTTCTCGTCAATTAATATCCATGCCTCTGCCATTTCAGCACATTATATATACTGAAACACCCTTCTCTCACCCCCTGCTAAAGCAATTCCTCAGAGAGGCTAAAAATGTAAGACCACCCAGGAGAGCCCCTACTCCAGCCTGTGACCTTAACTTTGTATTGGAAAAGCTCACTCTACCTCCTTTTGAGCCAGCTGCAACTGCAGTGTTGAATTTTTTTTTGTGGAAAACAGCCTTCCTTCTAGCCATCACTTCAGCAAGAAGAGTGTCTGAATTGCAGGCCCTAATGGCAGTGGAGCCCATCATTTTCCATGCAGACAGGGTGTCCCGCAGGACCAATCCTTTTATTTCCAAGGTGGTGTCTACTGTGGCCCTTGATCAGTCCATTCATTTGCATACTTTTCCCAAATCCACAGAACAAAGGAGAACGAATACTGTACTCAGATGTGCACAGACAACTTAGATTTTTTTGGACAGTACTAAGCCTCTCAAACTTAGCTGCTAGTTGGCTTTGCTGCAGGGGCAGAGGGGAAGGCCATTTCAAAGCAAACCATTTCTAAGTTGATAGCCCATTGCATTCATTTCTGCTACAAGCACCACGGAAAATCTACCCCACAAGGGGATAAGATCACTTTCCACCAGGGCCCTCTCAGGTGTCCCTACCAGGGACATCCTAGAAGCTGCTACCTGGAGCTCTGTACATAGCTTCACCAAGCATTACCACATGCCTATTTTCTAAATCCAGAGCTTGTTTTGCAACTGCAGTCCTGCAGGGCTTAATAGCAGATGTTTTGTGTTTTACTGTTGCAATCATTACATTTGGGTAATCTGCTGGCAGGTTGCTCTGTCGGTCTGAATTCCAAAGTCTTGGGTCCTGCGTCGTTTGCAGTCTTTTCTCTTCCATGACGTCAGGGGTATAAAACATGCAGCAGACGCCATTTTCATCAGTGTTTTCTTGCCGTGTGGTGCCCAAAGCAGTAGCATTTCACAAGTGCTGGTCGGCCAACTACTGAAATATTCGAGTTTGAGTTTCAGAACCGAAGTCTTCACTAAAGCCAAGTACCCTGTTGGGGAAACTTTTTTCTTGCTTTTTACCAATGTCAGAAAAAGTTAATTGTATTACTTGTGGGAAGCAAATACCGCATAAGGATTTCCATTTATACTGTATTCCTTGCCTAGGCCTTGATCACAACGGGCCTGGCTGTTTTGTGCTAGACTTAACCAACGCACTATTAAGCGTCTGTATATTTTTGCATCAAAGTATTTTGAAACGGATTTAACTACCCAGAAATGTCGTCTGATAGCAATCCGACTCCCGGAGTACATAAGACACAAAGAAAAGGAGAGAAAGGCAGTAGAGATCCAAAACAGACAAAGCTTTTCCTAAGCCAGTCGCCGGTACTCAGACGCTTTTGCAGCCCCTGATACCAGCTGCCTTCAAGTCGCAGGCTTCTACCAACACCCATGTGGTGGTGTCCGGCATGCTGCAAGATACTAAAGGTATTGGACCAACGGATGCATCTCCCTCGGATGGGTCCGAAGCCGTTGAGCAGGCACCGGCTTTTGAGGGTGTATTCAGACCTCAACATTTGTATATCAAACCGACAGTTGCAAAACCAAAGACAAAAGCAACTACTAAAACTAAAAAAAGTCACATGAGCCACGTGCACAGGCCTCTACGCCTAAAAAAACTGATTATCAAAATGGCTGAAGACCTTATTACCTTGATCAGGGGTACCCATCCTCCTCCAGATAAGAGGCCTAGGCAAGACACTGATTATGAATCCTCAGATCAGGTTTCTATTTCTTCTGATCAAGAATTATCTATTCCTCCCCATGAGGATTCTGATGCTGAGGAGTCTATTCCATCTGCATCACCTCCTGAGGAGTATTCATTTACTTTGAGGGAGCATTTTCACTGGGAGAGTCAAGACTTCTCAGAATCAGAGGCTCAGGGATTTCCTTCTTCAGCACGAGCCTTTAGCCATTCCCCCTGTTTGACATTGTGGATGATGTGTTTTCAGAGTCGGGCTTGACCCCTGACTCCTTACCTCCGGCTCCCAGTAAGCCTGACTGATATTACAGGGTCCCTGACTCATAATTTTTTTATAAACCCTGTTGCTGATCCTGAAACTATTTCACAGGGTCCAAAGGGAGTTAAGGCCTCAACAGCAAAAAACCCTACTCCCTCTGACAGATTCAAGGGCACTGGACAGATGGGGGGGGGGGTTATACATCTACAACCTTGGCAGTCAGGGCCTTAAACTGTCAATTTCATATGCTTAAGTACCAACGACATGGGATTGCTGAAACAGAAAATGATTTTAGAATGTGCAGAAAATAAATAATTGCAGGAATTATTGCATGCAGCTGAACAAGTTGGAAAGCATACCTTGCAGTGTGGTTTTGATTCCTTAGAGGCCTCATGCAGGGCCTCAATTACTGGATCTGTGATTAGGAGGCATGCCTGGTTAAAGGAACAAAATTTGCCTGATCGTGTTAAAGCTAAAAGCTAGATGCACATTTACAGCATGATTCTCTGGTGTTAAGGCAGAAGAGGTATTAAAGAAAATGGAAGACAAAGCTAAATCTCTGCAAACTGTTAGATTCAAGTGCAGCCACCAAGATTCAGTAGACACTGGCCTACAGAAAATTGGTCCTTTCCTCTGTCAGAGAGCTCAAAGGGGCAAATCCAGATGCCCTAAGGGTTCCAGATACCAGGCGAAAGATTCATACAGGACAAAGCAATGGGGTGCTTCCACCTCCAAATCTGGAGGAGATAAAGCGCAAACCTACAGAAAGCAATCCCTATGACTTCCCTCTGCCTACACCAAGCACTTATCTTTTGGCAGCACCCATAGGGGGAAAATTAGCACTTTTTGCTCAAAATTGGCAGATGTTGTTCGTGTTTCATTGTTGCAGTCATTACATTTGGCTAATCCTGCTGGCAAGTTGCCCTCAGTCAGCCTGAATTCCAAAGTCCTGGGTCCTGCATCAGCTGCTGTCGCCCCTTCCCTGACATCAGGTGTATAAAAGATGCGGCCGATGCCATTTTCTTTAGTCGTTCTTGCCGCCTGGTGCCCAAAGCAGAAGCAGATGTTCGTGTTACCCTGCTGCAGTCATCACACTTGGGTTATCCTGTCGGTCGGTCCTGCAGTCGGCCAGAATTCCAAAGTCTTGGTCCAGCATTGGTTGCTGTCGCTTCTTCCCTGACGTCAGTGTGCCAGGGGTATATATTATGCATCCAACGCCATTTTCTTCTGTCTTTCTTGCTGCGCAGTGCCCGAAGCAGAAGCAGTTCGCAAGTGCCGGTCGTCCGACTCCTGAGATTTTCGAAGTCTAATTTCAGATCCGAAGTCTTCAATAAAGCTAAGTACCCCGTTGGGGAAACTTTTCTTGCCTCAGACCGATGTCAGAAAAAGTGAACAGTTGTATTTCCTGTGGGAAGCAAATACTTCATAAGGATTTTCATTCTTACTGCATACCTTGCCTAGGCCCAGACCACGACGTCACTGGTTGTCGTTTTTGTGCTAGGTTTAATAAGCGTACTATTAAAAGACACTTTGATTTCGCACGGCACTACTTCGGTAGAAAATTTAACTGCACTATGCCGTCTGAGCACCCGACTACCGGCGTGCACAAAAAACACAAGGATAAGGACAGGCAGCCTAGACCCAGGCCGGACTCCGAGGCCTCGGCTGGTCTGGTCTCCGGTTCACCGATCTTCAGTGAGGCTCCGATGCAGCTCCTGACTACCGCAGATCTGGAACCTGAGACCGCTTCAGAACTTTTGGCGGAAAGTACTAGACCTACGCAGCCATTTTGTTTAGCCCCTGCCGACTACACTGAAAAAGATGTCGGTGCTGCAGAAACACCTTCGGTTTCTGAAGGCGTCTTCAGACCGACTACGCTCACCATAAAAACGTATCCCAAGACTAAGACTCCTATTAAACCTAAAAAGACTGCACTTCAGTCTCCAGTTCAAGGCCCCATGCCTAAGAAACAGATGCTCAAAATGGCTTAAGATTTGATCTCTTTAATCAGGGGTTCCCAACCCCAACCCGACAAAAGGCCTAGACAAGAGCAAGATTATGCCTCCTCTGAACAAGTCTATTTCCTTAGGCTCCTCTGAGGACCAAGATTACTCCTCCTCCCCTTATGAAGATTCTGATGCTGAGGATTCTATTACCTCAGCTTCTCCTCTTGAAGACTACTCCTTTGGGGAAACTTTACACACTGAGGGAACATTTTCACTGGAAAGGTCAGGACTACTCTGACTCAAAGAAAAGGCTCAGAGTTTCTTTTACTCCCCCAGCACAGACCACTTGCCATCCCCCCACTTTTAGACATTGTGGATGATGTTTACTTAGAATCCAGTTTGAACCCAGATTCTCTGCCTCCTGCTCCGGCCAAACCTGACAGATACTATAGAGTACCTGATTTCCACAAATTTCTTTATAAAAACCCTGTTGCTGATCCAGAGACTTATCTCCCAGGGTCCCAAAGGGGCTAAGGCTTCTATGGCAAAAAATCCTGTACCCTCTGAAAGGGACTCCAGAGCTCTAGATAGGTGGTGGAAAACGATTTACACCTCAGCCACTCTAGCTATGAGGGCACTAATTTGCCAATTCCACATGCTAAAATATCAGCAATTTCTAATGTCTCAGTTAAAACAAAAAATGAGCACACTCCCTCAACAGTCTGAATTGAAAGAAATGCAGGATCTGTTGCATGCAACTGAACAGGTGGGCAAACATACTTTACAATGTGGGTTTGATTCTTTGGAGGCTTCCTGCAGAGCAGCTGTCACTGGGTCTGATGTTCTTCATCTCACATTGCTGCAGTCATAACTTATGGGTAGTCCGCTGTCCTCAGTCGGCCCGAATACCAAAGTATTAGGCTGACGTCGGCCATGGGCGCTCAGATCTGACGTCAGAACGTCAAGGTATTAAAGCGCATGACAGACGTCATTTCCTCAGTCTTTTTTGCCGCATGGTCCGAAGCAGAAGCAGCGTATGCAAGTGCCGTTCGGCGTTCTGAAATTTTCGTATTCTGAGTTTCAGACCGATACCAAGTTGGGCTAAGTACCCCGTTGGGGATTATTTTTGTTTTTTCTTGCCTCAGTTACTTCCGGATGTCAGAAAAAGTGAATAATTGTATTTCTTGTGGGAAACGGATACCGCATAGGGATTACCACTCTCTTTGTATTCCTTGTTTGGGACCTGAGCACGACGTAGTAGGGTGTCTCTTTTGTGCTAGATTTAATAAGCGCACCATTAAACGTAGGTTAGATTGTGCTAGGCTTGTCTTCGGTAAGCGGTGTAATTACAATATGCCGTCGGATCCTCTGACGCCTGCTACCGCGAAGAAGCGCAAAGATAAATCTTTAAAGTCCAAACAGGATGACTCGTCCGTTCCGGACGCCGGTTCTTTAGACACCACTGTGGATTCGGTTGATCCGGCCGCAGTTTCAACTGAGTCTCAGGGGGAGACGTTGGTTTTGCAAGATGTGGTTTGTCAGGTCAGGCTGAGGGGGCCTCTCAGGTTACTGTTCTCCCTTCTTTGCCTAAGGTGGTTAGGCCTTCTCCTTCTGTCTCTAAGTTGCCTTCCAAAGGCAGGCCTGGTTTGCCTTCCACAGGTGTCAGTCCTAGTTCTGCAGGTTTTGTGCCTAAAAAACACATGCTTAAAATGGCAGAAGATTTAATTACTTTAATCAGGGGTTCTATGCCCCCTCCTGATAAGAGGCCTAGGGTGGAGCCAGAAATGGAAAGTTTGGAGCAGGCTTCAGATTACTCAGTCTTCGGCTGAAGACATTCAGGATTTTCCCCCTTCTGATTCAGACGCAGAGGATTCCACTCCTTCTGCTTCTCCTCCAGAGGATTTTTCTTTTTCAGAAACCCTGCATTCCATGAGGGAGCATTTTAAATGGGAAGGTCAGGATTTCTCAGATTCCAGGAAGAGGCTTAGGGAATTTTTGTTTTTACCACAGCATAGGCCCTTTGCTATACCTCCTGTTTTGGATGTTGTTCAAGACGTTTTCTCTGAGGCTTCCCTTAATCCAGATTCTTTGCCTCCTGCGCCAGTGAAGCCAGATAGGTATTACAGAGTGCCTGAGGCTCATAAATATCTGTGTAAGAGCCCTAGGGCCGACCCAGAAACTATTAGCCATGGACCTAAGGGTGTCAGGGCTTCTGTTGTAAAGAATCCAGTTCCTTTGGATAAGGATGCTAGAGCTTTGGAAAGGTGGGGTAAGAAAGTATATACCTCTTCCACTTTAGCAATGAGGGCTTTGAATTGCCAGTTTCATATGTTGAAATACCAGAATTTTCTTCTTACTCAGTTAAAATCTAAAATGGATGCTTTAGCAGAGGGCATAGAGTGTAAGGAATTACAGGATTTGGTACATGCCTCTGATCAGGTGTGTAAGCATGCTTTGCAGTGTGGTTTTGATGCTTTGCAGGCTTCTTCCAGGGTGGCTGCCACTGGTTCAGTTCTTCGCAGGCACGCCTGGCTTAAGGATCAGAATTTGTCTGAGCATGTTAAAGCTAGGATTTTGGATGCTCCTTTGCAGTCTGAAGATGTTCTTCGTTCCACATTGCTGCAGTCCTTACTATTGGGTAGTCCGCTGTCCAGTCGGCCCGAATACCAGAGTATATGGCTGACGTCGGTCAGGGCGCATTAGACTGACGTCAGTACGTCAGGGTACTAATGCGCATGACCGACGTCATATCCTCAGTCTTTTTTGCCGCATGGTCCGATGCAGAAGCAGTTTTGCGAGTGCAGGTTGGCGTTCTGAAATATTTCCGAAGCCGGAGTTTCAGACCGAATCAGAGTTGGCTAAGTACCCCGTTGGGGAACATTTTGGTTTTTTTTTGCCTCAGTATTTAACCGGATGTCAGAAAAAGTGAATAACTGTATTTCTTGTGGGAAACAGATACCTCATAGGGATTACCATACCTTGTGTATACCTTGTTTAGGGCCTGAGCACGACGTTGTTGGATGCCGCTCTTGTGCTAGGTTTAACAAACGCACTATTAAGAGACGGTTAGACTGTGCCAGGTTAGTGTTTGGGAAGCGTTGCAATTATAAAATGCCGCCGGATGCTCCGAGGCCCGGTTCATCCAAGAAGCGCAAGGACAAAACAGCGAAGCCTAGGGTTGATGAACCGGCAGTCCCGGATGTCGGTTCTTTAGAAGGCTCAGTGGAGCCAGAGGTTTTGCCAGGAGTTTCTTTGGAGTCTCAGGCAGAGACTTTACTGTTACAGGATGTGCCTTCTCAGGAGGTAGGCCAGGCTGAGGGGGCTTCTCAGGTATCTGTTCTTCCCTCTCTTCCCAAGGTAGTTAGAGCCTCTCCTTCTGTTGCCAAAACTTCTTTGAGAGGTAGGCCAAGTTCAGCTTCAGTGGGGGCTTCTCCTAGCATTTCAGGTTCTGTGCCTAAGAAACATATGCTTAAAATGGCAGAAGATTTGATTACTATGATTAGAGGTTCTATGCCCCCTCCTGATAAGAGGCCTAGGGTGGAACCGGAGTTTGATAGTTTTGAACAGTGTTCAGAGGCTTCTGAGTCTTCTCGGAAGATTTGCAGGAGTATCCTCCTTATTCTGATTCTGATGTGGATGATTCCACTCCTACAGCTTCTCCTCCTGAGGATTTCTCATTTTCAGAGACTCTGCATTCCATGAGGGAGCACTTTAAATGGGAAGGCCAGGATTACTCTGATTCCAGGAAAAGGCTTAGGGAATTCTTGTTTTGCCCCAGCATAGGCCCTTAGCTATACCTCCTGTGTTGAATGTGGTGGAAGATGTTTTGCAGAGGCTTCCTGAACCCTGATTCTTTGCCTCCTGCTCCTGTTAAACCTGATAGGTACTATAGGGTGCCTGAAGCTCATAAGTATCTTTTAAGAGTCCTAGGGCAGACCCGAAACTGTTTCACAGGGACCTAAAGGTGTTAAGGCCTCTGTGGTTAAAAACCCTGTTCCCACTGATAAAGAGGCAAGGGCTTTGGATAGATGGGGAAAGAAAGTGTATACTTCTTCCACTTTAGCCATGAGGGCGTTGAATTGTCAGTTTCACATGCTTAAATATCAAAATTATCTCCTTTCACAACTGAAATCTAAGGTGGATGCTTTGGCGGAAGGTATTGAGTGTAAAGAGTTGCTGGATTTAGTTCATGTGTCTGAACAAGTGGGTAAGCATTCTTTGCAATGTGGTTTTGATGCTGTACAGGCCTCCTCGAGGGTGGCTGCCACTAGTTCTGTTCTTCGCAGGCATGCCTGGTTGAGGGATCAGAATTTAGCTGAGCATGTTAAGACAAGGATTTTGGATGCTCCTTTACAGTCTGATGTGTTGTTTGGTTCGCCTGTGGAAGCAGTTTTAAAGAAAATGGAGGACAAAGCTAAGTCTATGCAAACTGTTAAAGATTTTTTGCAGGTGCAGCCACCCAAGTTTAGTAGAAATTGGCCTACTAAGGGATGGACATATCCTGCTTATGATTCCCAGTCTAGGGGTAGGTCTAGACGTGGTAGGGGCAGAGCTCAAGGTTCTTTTAGGCCTAGAACAGGGAGTTCACCTGCTCAGACTTCTGGTGAGGGCAGGGGTCAGTCCTTTCGTAAACAGACCCAATGACCTGCCTTTTCAGCTGCCAGTAGATTCTCGTCTGGCAGCTCCTTTAGGAGGAAGACTGTCTCTTTTCAAAGGACATTGGGATTTAATTACTCAAGACAGATGGGTGTTGGATATCATTCACCACGGTTACAGGTTTTATTTCCATACATTGGCCCCTTTCAAAGGCATGCCAGATGTTCCTCCTCCACAAAGGAAAGAGGCTCACAAGCAAATTTCTCTGTTACTCCAAATAGGGGCCATTCAGCCAGTCCCTGTATCAGAAAGGGGCCTAGGATTTTATTCTCGCCTGTTCCTAGTACCAAAGAAGGGGAGCACGTGGAGACCAATTTTGGATTTATCTATCCTCAACACTTATCTGGACATTCCCAAGTTCAAGATGTTGACGTTACAACAGCTTTTACCTCTGCTGGGCAAAGATCACTGGATGGTAACTTTAGATCTCAAGGAAGCTTACCTTCATGTGCCTATAAGACTAAGTTGCAGGAAGTATCTGCGTTTTCGAGCTGGAAATTCTCATTATCAGTTCTCTGCATTGCCCTTTGGCTTATCTACTGCCCAGAGTATTCACAAAGGTTCTGGCTCCAGTGATAGCTTACTTCAGGCTAAAAGGAATTCAAATCTATCCTTACTTGGACGACTGCCTGATTCTGGCTCAAGAAAAGGAAGACCTTCTACAGCATCTGGAATATGTTATAGCAGTGCTAAGATGCCTAGGGTATTCTGTGAACGAAATAAAGTCCAGTCTAGTACCCTCTCAAGACATGTGCTTTCTGGGTGTGAGACTGAATACAGCAGCCCAGATGGCCTTTTTAACCCCGGACAAACAAAAGAGTCTATCACTTTACTTCCATCAACTATCTCATCAGTCCGTGCTGACTGCAAGGACAGTCCTTCAAGCATTAGGGTTCATGGCATCTTGTATTCTGGTGCTTCCCAATGCCAAACTGCATATGAGGAAGCTACAATGGTATCTCAAAATGTATGGACACAGCACTGCCAGGATTTGGACACTGTCATTCAAATAATACCTTGCCTTCAAAAAGAATTTTTGTGGTGG
Source organism: Protopterus annectens (assembly GCF_019279795.1). Taxonomy (NCBI): domain Eukaryota; kingdom Metazoa; phylum Chordata; order Ceratodontiformes; family Protopteridae; genus Protopterus; species Protopterus annectens. Next base: position 841,857,420 of record NC_056737.1, on the reverse strand, counting down.
GCTCAGGAATGTCACCTAAACAAGGGACTCTCTGTGACCCGGCCACAGGCGAGTCAGATTTTAACGACAGATGCCTCGGACATTGCTTGGGGAGCTCATCTAAATGGAAAGTGGATACAAGACAAGTGGCCTGCCAGACTACAGCATCTACATATCAACATGAAGGAGATGTTAGCAGTCCAGTTTGCATTAATGGCTTTCAAGGAGTTACTTCTTCCAGGGCAGGTGTTGATTCTAACAGACAACACAACTGTCATGTGGTACATCAACAAGCAAGGGGCAACACAATCTTATCGTCTATGCAGGCAAGCAATGTGTTTATGGCAGACTGCGCTAAGCTTGCAACTAACTCTTCAGGCAAGGTTTCTGCCGGAGCACAGAACTCCTTAGCAGATGTGTTAAGCAGACAAATCATGGATCCCCACGAGTGGAAACTGGATCTTCATGTATTTCAGAACTTGACAGTGTCATGGGGAACTCCAGACATAGATCTGTTCGCTTCTCCACTAAACCACCAGCTGCCAAAGTTTTGCACAAAGGGGTTTCATCACACAGCTTGGAAAGTGGATGCTCTGTCTTTCAGTTGGAAAAACCTTCATGTGTATGCCTTTCCACCTCTGCCTCTTCTTCCAAAGGTGCTATTAAAAGTCAGACAAGACAAGCCAAGGATGATTTTGATAGCTCCAGATTGGCCTCGGCAACACTGGTACCCACTACTAAGGAGTCTGGTAAGGAAGCCTCCATGGCCTTTACCTTTGATTCCTCATCTGTTATCTCAGAAGGACGGTCATCTGCTCAATGTCAAGCTTCACTCTCTTCATCTAACAGCCTGGCATATTCTGTGTTGAAACACAGCAGGTCTCAACTTCCTCAACAAGTTTTAAATGTGATTATGGAAGCTAGAAGACCTAGTACAAGGAAAGTGTACGCAGAAAAATGGAAGAGATTTTTATTTTGGAGTACAGCAAAGAATTTGGAGATTTCTGAGCCTAATTTGAGTGTGGCTCTTCAATATCTTACTGAGTTATTGGACAAAGGTTTGTCCTTCTCTTCCATTAAGATTCATGCTGCAGCAATTTCAGCTCACTATGATTGTGACCCACCATTGTTTTCGCATCCTTTGTTCAAGCAGTTTCTTAGAGGGCAAAGAATATAAGACCCCACGTAGAGCTCCTACTCCTGCTTGGGATCTCAATTTTGTGTTGGAAAAACTTACTCTACAACCTTTTGAGCCTGCGGCTACTGCTGAATTGAAATACTTGTCATGGAAGACTGCTTTTCTGTTGGCTATTACTTCTGCAAGAAGGGTGTCTGAGTTGCAGGCCCTTATGGCAGTAGAGCCCTTTTGATTTTCCATAAGGATAGGGTATCATTACGTACTAATCCTTCCTTTATGCCTAAGGTGGTTTCTAGTGTGGCTTTAAACCAAACTATTCATTTGCCTACTTTTTATGCAGACCCCCAAAATAAAGGGGAAAAGATTTTGCACACTTTAGATGTACACAGGCAATTGCGTTATTATTTAAGCAGGACTAAGGATTTTAGGCAGTCTCAGCAGTTGTTTGTTTCTTTTGCTTTGAGTTCGCAGGGCAAGCCTGTGTCAAAACAAACTATTTCTAGGTGGATTGGGTTTTGCATTGCATTTTGTTATTCCCATCATGGCAAGGAGATTCCAGCTGGGATTAGGCCTCATTCCACTAGGGCTACTGCCACTTCAACAGCATTTCTAAGGGGTGGCAACTAAGGATATTTTGGAGGCAGCTACTTGGAGTTCAGTGCATACTTTCTCTAAGCATTATCACCTTCCTATCTACTCTAAGTCTAGGGCTGGTTTTGCCACAGCTGTTTTGCAAGGCATGTTGTCAGCTCCTACTTCTTTATGATTTGCCAGCCTCCCTTACCTCTGCTTTGGGATTCTACCCAATAGTAAGGACTGCAGCAATGTGGAACGAAGAACATAGTACAGTTTTGTACCTACCATAAATGTAGATGTTCGAGGATCCACATTGCTGCAGTCCAATTTACCTCCTCCTTCCCTCTGTGTTTAGGGGTGGTTGTGTAGGTGAGGTTATATGCTGATATTTTTGTATATATTTTTGTATATATTGTACATATTTTTGGTGCAGGTATTTTGGGCCTTGTCTTTTTAGGGTCTTCTGACATCTGGGGCAAGAAAAGACTGAGGATATGACATCGGTCATGCGCATTAGTACCCTGACGTACTGACGTCAGTCTAATGCGCCCTGACCGACGTCAGCCATATACTCTGGTATTCGGGCCGACTGGACAGCGGACTACCCAATAGTAAGGACTGCAGCAATGTGGATCCTCGAACATCTACATTTATGGTAGGTACAAAACTGTACTTTTTGTTTGGTTCTCCTGTGGAGTCTGTCTTGAAAAAAATGGAAGACAAGGCTAAGTCTATGCAGACTGTTAAAGATTTTTTGCAGGTGCAGCCCCCTAAGTTTAGCAGGAACTGGCCTGCTAAGGGTTGGACTTACCCTTCTTCTGATTCACAGTCTAGGGGTAGATCTAGACGTGGTAGGGGCAGAGCTCAGAGTTCTTTCAGGCCCAGACCGTGGAGTTCACCAGCACAATCTACAGGTGAGGGCAGGGGCCAGTCCTTTCGTAAACAGGCCCAATGACCTGCATTTCCAGCTGCCAGATCCTTCTTGTCTGGCAGCTCCTTTGGGAGAAAAGTTGGCACTCTTCAAGCAAAATTGGTTTCTAGTCACCCAGGACAAATGGGTGTTGGACATTATAGACCGAGGCTACAAGTTTTATTTCCACACATTGCCTCCTTTCAAAGGCATGCCAGACGTTCCTCCTCAGCAAAGGGCAGAGGCTCACAGATTTCTTTGCTTCTTCAAATGGGGGCTATACAGCAAGTCCCTCTGTCAGAAGTGGACCTCAGATTTTACTCTCGCCTATTTCTTGTACCAAAGAAAGGAAACACTTGGAGGCCAATCTTGGATCTATCTGTCCTCAACACATCTGGACATTCCAAAATTCAAAATGTTGACGTTGCAACAACTTCTGCCTCTTTTGGGCAAAGATCACTGGATGGTAACTCTAGATCTCAAAGAGGCTTATCTTCATGTTCCTATCAGACTCAGTTGCAGGAGATTCCTGCGTTTTCGGGCTGGGACTTTACATTATCAGTTCTCTGCATTGCCCTTTGGCTTATCTACTGCGCCCAGAGTATTCACAAAAGTTCTGGCTCCAGTGATAGCTTTCTTCAGGTTAAGAGGAATACAAATTTATCCTTATTTGGACGATTGCCTGATTCTTGCTCAAGACAAGCACGGGCTTCTTCACCATCTACAGTATGTTATGACAGTGTTAAGGTGCCTAGGGTATTCTGTGAACGAAACAAAGTCCAGTCTAGTACCCTCTCAGGAAATGTGCTTTCTGGGTGTGAGACTGAATACAGCTTCCCAGATGGCCTTTTTGACCCCGGACAAGCAAAAGAATCTTGCACTGTACTTCCGTCAATTGTCTCTACTGTCCAGGCTGACTGCAAGGACAGTCCTTCAAGCCTTGGGGTTCATGGCATCTTGTATTCTGGTGCTTCCCAATGCCAAACTGCATATGAGGAAGCTACAGTGGTATCTCAAAAATGTATGGACACAACACTGCCAAGATCTGGACACTGTCATTCAGATAACACCTTGCATTCAAAAGGAATTTTTGTGGTGGGCTCAGGAATGTCACCTAAACAAGGGACTCTCTGTGACCCGACCAGAGGCGAGTCAGATTTTAATGACGGATGCCTCGGACAAGGCCTGGGGAGCACACCTCAATGGAAAATGGGTTCAAGACACGTGGCCTGTCAGACTTCAACATTTACATATCAACTTGAAGGAAATGTTAGCAGTCCAGTTTGCATTGATGGCTTTCAAGGATTTACTTCTCCCAGGGCAGGTGTTGATTCAAACAGACAACACAACTGTCATGTGGTACATCAACAAGCAAGGGGGAACCCATTCGTACCCTCTTTGCAGGCAAGCTATGATTTTGTGGGAGACTGCTCTCAGTTTGCAACTCACTCTTCAAGCAAGGTTTCTGCCAGGAGCACAGAACTCCTTAGCAGATGTTTTGAGCAGGCGGATAGTGGATCCCCACGAGTGGAAATTGGATCCTCATGTATTCCGACAGTTGACAATGATATGGGGGACTCCAATCTGTTCGCTTCTCCACTAAATTTCCAGGTGCCAAAGTTTTGCACAAAGATGTTTTATCCCACAGCTTGGAAAGTGGATGCTCTATCATTCAGTTGGAGCAATCTTCACGTCTATGCCTTTCCGCCTCTGCCTCTTCTTCCAAAGGTTCTCTTGAAGGTCAGACAGGACAAGCCCTCCATGATTCTAATAGCTCCAGATTGGCCTCGACAGCACTGGTATCCTCTGCTAAGGAGTTTAGTACGGGACCCTCCTTACCCTTTGCCTTTGATTCCGCACCTTTTGACTCAGGAGGGCAATCATTTCCTCAATGTCAGGATTCAGTCCCTGCACCTAACAGCCTGGCATATTCTGTTCTAGATCCTGGAGGGTCGCAGCTTCCTCAACAAGTTTTGAATGTTATTTTGGAGGCCAGGAGGCCTAGTACAAGGAAAGTTTATGCTGATAAATGGAGGAGATTTTTTATTTGGAGCAAAGCAAAGAGCTTTGATTTTTCCAGGCCTGATTTGAGTGTTTCTCTTCAATATCTTACAGAATTATTGGACAAGGGTTTGTCTTTCTCCTCTATAAAAGTTCATGCTGCAGCCATTTCTGCTCACTATGACTGTGATCCACCATTATTCTCTCATCCTTTGTTTAAGCAATTCCTTAGAGGGGCAAAGAACATAAGACCCCCACGTAGAGCTCCTACTCCTGCTTGGGATCTCAATTTTGTGTTGGAAAAACTTACTTTACCTCCTTTTGAACCTGCAGCTACGGCTGAGCTAAAGTTTTTGTCTTGGAAGACTGCTTTTTTGTTGGTCATTACGTCTGCTAGAAGGGTTTCTGAATTACAGGCTCTGATGGCAGTTGAACCCTTCCTAATTTTTCATAAGGACAGGGTATCTCTGCGTACTAACCCTACTTTTATGCCTAAAGTGGTTTCAAATGTGGCCTTGAACCAATCTATTCATTTGCCTACTTTTTATGCAGATCCCCAAAATAAAGGGGAGAAAATTTTGCACACTTTGGATATTCACAGGCAGTTGCGTTATTATTTGAGCAAGACTAAAGGGTTCAGACAGTCTCAGCAGTTTGTTTCTTTTGCTTTGGGTTCTCAGGGGAAACCTGTTTCAAAACAAACTATTTCTAAGTGGATTGGCTTTTGTATTGCTTTTTGTTATTCTCATCATGGTAAGGAGATTCCAGCTGGAATCAGGCCTCACTCCACTAGGGCTACTGCCACTTCTATGGCTTTTTTAAGGGGGGTAGCTACTAAAGATATTTTGGAAGCAGCTACTTGGAGTCCAGTGCACACTTTTTCTAAACATTACCATCTTCCTCTTTATTCCAAATCTAGGGCTGGATTTGCCACTGCAATCTTACAGGGCATTTTGGCAGCCCCCAATGCTTTATGATTTTACCAGCCTCCCTTTACCTCTGCTTTGGGATTCTACCCATAAGTTATGACTGCAGCAATGTGAGATGAAGAACATAGTACAGTTTTGTACCTACCATAAATGTAGATGTTCAAAGATCCACATTGCTGCAGTCCAATTTTCCCTCCCTCCTTCCCCTCTGTAGTTTGGAGTGGTGGCATAATTTGGGTTGTAGCTGTTTTTTGTGCATGGTTTTAGGGAGTTATTCTATTTTTGGCTGTGGCCTTTATTTTTAGGGCCTTCTGACATCTGGGGCAAGAAAAGACTGAGGAAATGACGTCGGTCATGCGCTTTAATACCTTGACGTTCTGACGTCAGATCTGAGCACCCATGGCCGACGTCAGCCTAATACTTTGGTATTCGGGCCGACCGAGGACAGCGGACTACCCATAAGTTATGACTGCAGCAATGTGGATCTTCGAACATCTACATTTATGGTAGGTACAAAACTGTACTTTTTATGTAGGCATGCTTGGTTAAAGGAACAAACTCTGCCTGATCATGTTAAAGCAAAGCTTCTAGATGCTCCCTTACAGCAGGATGTTCTGGATGGCAACCTGATTTATCCAAACCACGTCAATATGCCAGCCTCCAGGTGGTCGGAGTCTGGAATTACATATAAAAATATTTAAAATCCTGTAAATAATCCCAGTGTGCTGTTAAAGTGTAGGAAACATCATGCCATGATGTTTTAAACATGTTTTTTGAGTCTGTGGGTGCAGTACTCCTTTAAAGAAAATGGAGGATAAGACCCAACTCTATGCAGACAGTCAAAAGATTTCCTACAGATACAGCCCCCTCGCTTCAGCAGAAGTTGGCCAACAAAAAATGTGTCCTTTCCAGCTACTGACAGACCACAGAGGGGTAAATACAGACGTCCAAGAGGAAGAGGACAACCACAAGCCCAGTACAAACCCTGACAATGGGGCACTGCAACACAGAAGGGAGGAGAAGACTGGTCCCAAACTACCAGAAGGCAAACTCAATGACTTGCACCTCAACTGGCCAAGCAACACTCTTGGCAGCCCCCTTGGGAGGAAAACTCGCACTTTTTTCAGACAACTGGCACATTGTCACAAAGGACAAATGGGTCCTAGACATAATTTCACGAAGATACAGATTCCATTTTCACACCTTGCCAATGAAAAGAGGAATGCCAAACCTGCCACAGAATCGATGGGCAGAGGCACAAAAACAAATTACAGCCCTCATGGACATGAGAGCCATTCAGCTGGTACCTACGCGAGAGCAAGGCCAAGGATTTTACTCAAGACTCTGTAGTATCCAGAAAGGACAATGCCTGGAGACCAATTCTGGACCTTTCAATCCTAAACACCTTCTTACAAGTACCCAAATTCAAGATGCTAACACTACAGCAGCTTATTCCCATGTCGGTCAAGAAAGCATGGCTAGTAACGGACCTCAAGGAGGCATACTTGCATGTCCCTATCAGACAAAGTTGCAGAACATACCTCCGTTTTATTGCAGATTCAACCCATTACCAATTCTCTGCACTGCCCTTTGGCTTATCTACTGCGCCCAGGGTCTTCACAAAATGCCTGGCACCAGTAATTGCATACTGCAGGCAGAGGAATTCAAATATACCCATACCTGGATGACTGCCTCATCCAAGCAGAAAGCAAGGACATCCTCTTACAACATCTGGCTTTTGTAAAACATCTAAGTTGCCTGGAGTACACAGTAAACGAAAAGAAATCAAAACTACTGCCCTCACAAAATGACATTCCTGGGTGCAGCTTGAATACAACGGCCCAGAAGGCTTATCTGACGCCAGACAAACTACAACTGACTCAATATTTCAAAACAATGGCAACAAAGACCCAACTACCTGCAAGAAAAATTCTGCAGGCCTTGGGCTTCATGGCATCTTGCATACTACTAATACCATTTGCACAGCTGCATATGAGATTACAGTGGTACCTAAAAAGCGTATAGTCTCAACACAGCCACAGCTTGGACACAATGATATCTCATTCCCTGCCTACAACAGGAGTTTCTATGGTGGTCACAGGCATGTCACCTCATCAAGGGTCAGCCTTTCACCTTGCCCCCAGCCAGGCAAACTATAACAGATGCATCGGACTACGCCTGGGGAGCACATATGGCAGTACAGTGCATTCAAGGTGTATGGACTGCAGATCAAAGGAATCTGCACATCAATCAGAGATGCTAGCTGTACAGAATGCTCTGACATCCTTCAAGAATCTGTTACACCCAGGACAACTTACAATAAGGACAGACAACACCACAGTAATGTGTTACATAAGCAAGGGGGTACACACTCCTACCCTTTATGCAGGCAAGCAATGACCTTGTGGAATGCAGCTCTGGCTTACCAAGTTCAGTTACAAGCTGAATTCCTGCCAGGAAAGAAGAACGCATTGGCAGACTACCTCAGCAGAAACATGGATCCCCACGAGTGGAAACTGGATCCACAAGTATTTGCAATGATAACTCAAAAATGGGGCCTTCCAGACATAGACCTGTTTGCCAGTCCTTAAAACTATCAACTAACAAAATTTTGTACAAGGACACTTCACCATCAAGCTTGGAAAGTGGACACACACTCATTCAGTTGGAAAAACCTGACAGTATATGCCTTCCCTCCATTGCGCCTCCTCACAAAGGTGCTTCTGAAAGTCAGAAAGGAGACCACGACTGATACTCGTAGCCCCAGAATGGCCATGCCAGCACTGGTACCCACTATTGAGGAATATGGCCCAGGGCCCACCTTAGATTTTACCAGAAATTGTCCATTTGCTCACACAGCAAAACAATCAGATTCTTCACAGCCAGCTCAAAACCTTAAATCTGGCTGCATGGCAAATCACCTAAGCATCCAGCCAGCTCCTCTTTCCCAAGCAGTTATGGATGTTATTCTGGAAGCTAGGAGGCCCAGCACCAGGAAGGCCTATTCGGACAAATGGAAAAGGTTTTGTGCCTGGAACCAAGCTAAAGGCCAAAACACTCTTCAGCCTCACATGCCTCAGATTCTACAGTATTTGACTGAGATGTTGCACAAAGGACTTTATTTTTCTTCCATTAAAATCCATGCATAAGCTATTTCAGCCCACTACAACACGGATCCACTCTTATTTTCGCATCCACTTCTAAGGCAGATGTTCTTCGTGTTTCACTGTTGCAGTCATAACTGTAGGGTGCTCCTGCCGGCAGGCAGCCCGAGGTCGGCCAGAATCCCAAAGTCTGGGTCCGGCGTCAGCTGTACAAGCTAGTACCCTGACGTCAGTACGCTTTGGTACATAGCCCTCAGCCGATGCCATCTCCCCCAGTCTTTCTTGCCGTGCGGTGGAAAGCAGCTCGCAAGTCGGTTGGCGATTTTCGAACAGCGTATTTTGTTGTCGGTCCGAAGTTCTTACTTCTCTTCTCAAAGCTAAGTACCCCGTTGGGGAATCTTTTTCTTGTTCCTCCGATGTCAGAAAAAGTTAATAATTGTATAGCGTGTGGGAAACAAATACCTCATAAAGATTTCCACTCTTACTGTCTACCTTGCTTAGGCCCTGACCACGACGTTTCTTGTTGTCGGTTCTGTGCCAGGTTCAACTCTCGTACTATCAAGTGCAGGTACGATTGGGCTTTAAATTATTTTGGCAGACGCTTCAATTATAGAATGTCGTCGGACACTACCGGAGTTCAAAAGAAGCACAAAGACAGGCCTCCGAGGTCCAAACAGGACTCGTTGCAGCTGGAGCCAGCGTCCGGTTCAGCTGTCGTCAGTGAGGCGCTTTTGCAGCCCCTGTCATCCGCCACTTCTGAACCGATGGCCGATACGGACTCCCATGGGGAGCCATCAAGGCCCACTATTTTAACTGCTGCAGGACCTTCGGACGTTGCTCCTTCAGATGGGTCCGGAACTGCTGTGCAGGTACCGGCTTCTGAGGGGGTTTTCAGGCCTACTCACATCACTATTTCAAAGACAAAGACTCCTGTTAAGTCTAAAGTTCCTGCTCAAGCTGCTTCTGAATCCACTCCCAAGACACAAAAGCAATTATTAAAGATGGCTGAAGATTTGCTTACAATGATTAGGGGTTCTCACCCCCCTCCTGAGAAAAGGCCTCGACAGGATGTTACTATGGATTCCTCTGACCAGGCTTCTGTATCTTCCTCAGATCAGGACTATTCCTTTCCTCCTTATGAGGATTCGGATGCTGAGGACTCTTTACCCTCGGCCTCTCCGCCTGAGGATTTCTCTCTTGGGGAAACCTTGCATGAGATGAGGGAACATTTTCATTGGGAAGGACAGGAGTATTCTGCTTCCAAGAAGAGGCTTAGGGAATTTCTTCTTCCTCAGCATAGGCCTTTAGCTATCTCTCCTGTTTTGGACATTGTAGATGATGCTTTTTCTGAGGCTAATTTGAATCCTGATTCCATGCCTCCTGCTCCTTCTAAGCCTGATAGATTTTATAGGGTTCCTGACTCTCATTTATTTTTATTTAAAAACCCTTCTGCGGATCCTGAAACTATTTTTCAGGGCTCTAAGGCTGCTAAGGTTGCTACTTCTAAAAATCCTATTCCCTCTGAGAAGGATTCTCGTGCTTTAGACAGGTGGGGAAAAAAGGTATATACTTCTGCTACCCTGTCTGTAAGGGCTTTAAATTGCCAGTTTCATATGTTTAAGTATCAGCAATTTCTTTTGTTTGTTTTAAAGCAAAAGCTTGCTTCCCTTCCTGCTTGTGCAGAGGATAAGGAACTTCAGGATGTCTTGCATGCTACTGAACAAGTGAACAAGCATAGTTTACATTGTGGTTTTGATGCTTTGGATGCTTCTTGCAGGGCTGCAGCCTCTGGTACTGTTATCAGGAGACATGCCTGGCTTCGTGAACAAAGTTTACCTGAACAGGTTAAGGCTAAGTTATTAGATGCCCCTGTTCAACATGATGTTCTTTTTGGATCCAAGGCTGAGGAAGTTATTAAAAAGATGGAAGAAAAGGCAAAGTCTATGCAGACTGTAAAAGATTTCTTGCAAGTTCAGCCTCCTAGATTTTCTAGGAATTGGCCTTCTAAAAATTGGTCCTTTCCCACGTCTGACAGGCCTCAAAGGGGAAGATATAGGCACTCCAGAGGCCGTGGTCAAGGTCAGGCCTCTTACAGATCTAGACAATGGACTGCTTCTTCACCTAGAAGGGGAGAGACAGATCCCAATCTCAAAGAAAGCAAACTCAATGACTCTGTTGGGCTACAGGACCCCTTCACCTGGATGCCCCTCTCTGAGGAAAACTGTCTCTTTTTTACAGAAATTGGACTCATATTACCCAGGACAGATGGGTATTGGACGTGATTTTAAAAGGTTACAACTTCCACTTTCACACTTTGCCAAGGGCTCACAGTTGGCCAGATCTGCCAAAACATCAATGGTCAGAGGCCTTAACTCAAGTGGATGCTCTTCTGGCCATGAGAGCCATAGAGCCTGTTCCACTCTCGGAGATGGGAAAAGGTTTTTATTCAAGACTGTTTATGGTTCCCAGAAAATAAAACTCATGGAGACCTATTCTGGACCTTTCTGTGTTAAACACCTTTTTGGAAATTCCAAAATTCAAGATGCTTACTCTGCAGCAACTAATTCCAGTGCTCTCTCAGGATGCCTGGATGGTGACATTGGACTTGAAGCCTATTTACATATTCCCATCAGGCAAAAACACAGGAAATTCCTCCGGTTCGAGGCACTTTCAATTCTCTGTACTGCCCTTTGGTTTATCTACTGTGCCCAGAGTCTTTACCAAGTGCCTGGCACCAGTAGTGGCTTACTGCAGACTTCAGGGGATCCAGATTTACCCCTATTTGGACGACTGCCTTATTCAGGCAGACAGCAAAGATCTTCTGCTTCATCATCTGGACTTTGTTCAACGTCTTCTCCTCCTACTGGGATTCTCAGTGAACACAAAAAAGTCACATTTGATCCCTTCTCAACAAATGGTATTCTTGGGAGATCTCTTAAATACAACCTTACAAAGGGCCTTCCTCACTCCAGAAAAACAAACTCAGCTGGCTTCTACTTTCAGCACCTTAGCAACTCTATCTCAGCTCACTGCAAGGAAATTCCTGCAGGCTCTGGGCTACATGGCTTCCTGCATTCTGTTGATTCCAAACGCAAGGCTTCACATGAGAAAGCTTCAATGGTATCTGAAAAGTGTATGGTCACAGCATTACCACGATCTGGATATTCTGATTCCTCTGATCCCCTGCCTTCAGAGGGAGTTCCTCTGGTGGTCCAGGGTATGCACTTTAAACGAAGGAAAGCCTTTTCATCTTCCTCAACCTACTCAAATCCTAACCACGGACGCCTTGGATTATGCTTGGGAGCACACTTTCTAGACAATTGCCAGCAGGGAACCTGGACAAAGGACCATCTTCACTGGCACATCAATCTGAAGGAAATGTTGGCAGTTCAAAATGCCCTTCTAGCCTTCAAGAACCTTTTGCAACCAGGGCCTCTGCTAATTCGCACAGACAACACCACGGTCATGTGGTACATCAACAAGCAGGGGGTTCTCATTCGTACCCCTTTGCAGACTAGCTATGGCTTTATGGGACACAGCTCTAAATTTGAATCTACATCTCCAGGCTCAATTCATTCCAGGGAAACAGAATCTCTTAGCAGACAGCCTGAGCAGAAACATTTCAGATCCTCACGAATGGATGCTAGACACCAACTTATTCAACAGGATTACTGCAGTTTGGGGATGTCCCCAGATAGATCTGTTTGCATCCCATCTCAATCAGCAGCTGCCTCACTTTTGCACCAGGTCCTTCCACAAAACAGCTTGGAGAGTGGATGCCCTGTCCTTCAGCTGGAGAAGCCTTTCAGCATATGCCTTCCCTCCTCTTCCTCTACTACCTCGGGTATTACTGAAGATAAAACAGGACAAGCCCAAGTTCCTCATCTTGATTGCTCCAAATTGGCCTCGACAGTTTTGGTATCCAACTTTAAAGCACCTGTTCTTGGGGCCTCCTTGGATTCTCCGTCTGAACCCTTCGCTTTTGTCCCAGCATCAGGGTCAGTTACTACATTCCAACCTCAAGACCCTTTGCCTGGCAGCTTGGCTCTTCAAAGGAATTTGATTTCCTCTAGTCTTCCCAAACAAGTTTTGGATGTTCTTTTGGAAGCTAGGCCTAGCACTAGGAAATCCTATGCCTCTAAATGGAAGAGGTTTTGTATTTGGATGCAGGACCGAGGCTCGGATCCTCTGGTACCTGATCTCTCTTCTATTTTGCTTTACCTTTCGGAACTTTTATCTAAAGGACTTTCTTTTTCTTCCATTAAGATTCATGCTTCTGCTATTTCTGCGCATTTCAGTTCTGATCCTCCTGTTTTTTCTCATCCTTTGGTGAAGCAATTCTTGAGAGGGGCTAAAAATTTGTGGCCTCCCAGGACCCCTCCTGTCCCTGCCTGGGATCTTAATTGTTTTAGAAAAACTTACTTTGCCTCCTTTTGAGCCTGCTGCATCTTCAGATATTAAGTTTTTATCTTGGAAAACTGTTCTTTTATTAGCATTGACCTCTGCCAGAAGGGTCTCAGAGTTGCAAGCGCTCATGGCTGTGGAACCATACCTTATTTTCCATCAGGACAGAGTAACCTTGAGGACCAATCCTACTTTCATGCCTAAGGTGATTTCGAAAGTGGCTTTAAATCAGACAATTCACCTTCCTACTTTCTTTCCAAATCCTCAAAATAAAGGGGAAAGGATTTTGCATTCATTAGATGTGCACAGACAGTTACGATTTTACCTGGACAAGACTAAGGAGTTCAGAAAGTCTAATCAATTGTTTGTTTCTTTTGCCTCCAGTTCTCTTGGAAAACCTATTTCTAAACAAACTATTTCCAAATGGATTGCTTATGGAATCAGATTGTTACACTCATCATGGGAAACAGTTTCCAGGTACCATTAGAAGTCATTCTACTAGAGCAGCTGCCACTTCTACAGCTTTCCTCAGAGGAGTCCCTACCAAGGATATCTTGGAAGCTGCCACTTGGAGTTCTGTGCATACTTTTTCCAAGCACTACAATCTCCCCCCGTTTTCTAAGACCAGGACAGGCTTTGCCTCTGCTGTCTTGCAGGGTATTCTTGCCTCCCCCTCTTCTATCTAAAGCCTCCTCCCCTTTTACACTGCTTTGGGATTCCACCCTACAGTTATGACTGCAACAGTGAAACACGAAGAACATAGTACAGTTGTGTACACCTACCATAAATGTAGATGTTCGAGTGTCTTCACTGTTGCATCTGATTTCCCTCCCTCCTATCCCCTCTTTTTCTCCCTTTTCCTTTTTTGTGGTGTATTTGTGTTTCCTTGTTGGATTCATTTTTGTTTTGTTGGGGACTTCTGACATCTAGGGCAAGAAAGGCTGGAGAAGATGGCGTCGGCTGAGGGCTATGTACCAAAGCGTACTGATGTCAGGGTACTATTGTACAGCCGCCGGACCCAGACTTTGGGATTCTGGCCGACCTCGGACTGCCTGCCGGCAGGAGCACCCTACAGTTATGACTGCAACAGTGAAGACACTCTAACATCTACATTTATGGTAGGTGTACACAACTGTACTTAGAGGGGCAAAAAACATTAGGCCCCCCCAGGAGCGCACCTACACCAACATGGGACCTCAGTTTTGTTCTAGAAAAGTTTACGCTACCTCCCTTTAAACCAGCTTTCTCTGCAGATCTACAGTTTCTATCATGGAAGACTGCCCTACTGCTAGCAATACCTTCAGCTAGAATAGTCTCAGAGCTGCAGGCACTAATGGCAGTGGAACCTTTCCTCATTTTCCATCAAGACAGAGTTTCTCTACGAACTAATCCTTCCTTCATGCCTAAGGTGGTTTCCAGTGTGGCTTTAAATCAAACCATCCACTTACCCACCTTCTTCCCAAATCCACAGAACAAAGGAGACTCCTGCATTCCTTGGACATTCACAGGCAACTTCGTTACTACTTGGATAAAACTAAGGCTTTCAGAAAAATCCGACTAGCTCTTTGTATCCTATGCTACAGCTTCACAAGGGAAGGCTATATCAAAACAAACCATTTCCAAACAGATAGGACATTGCATTCGTTTTTGCTATACCCATCATGGGAAACCAGTTCCTGCTGCCATTAGGCCCCTCTCTACCAGGGCAACAGCTACATCTACAGCCTTCCTCCGGAGGGTTCCAACCAAGGAGATTTTGGAAGCTGCAACTTGGAGTTCAGTACACACCTTTACCAAATACGATCACTTACCACTTTACTCTAAGACTAGAGCTGGCTTCGCCACTGCAGTTCTGCAGGGCCTTCTAGCCTCCTCTAACCCTCTAACTCCTCCACCCATCCTTAGCTTTGGGATTCTACCCAAGTGTGATGACTGCAGCAGGGTAACACGATGAACATAGTACAGTTTTGTACCTACCATAAATGTAGATGTTCGAGTGTACACCCTGCTGCAGTCCAGGTTACCCTCCCTCTATTCCCTATGTTCTAACTGGCTAAATCTCTACAATACCTTCCTGAAGTATTTGCTTATAGCTGGAGGGATTTTGTTTGTACAAAAATTACTTCATTTGGTATTAATTACTGACCACCTTTTTGGGGGGCACCTGACATCTGGGGCAAGAAAAACTGAAGAAAATGGCGTCTGATGCATTATATATATACCCCTGGTGCACGGACGTCAGGGAAGAAGCGACAGCAACCGACGCCGGATCAAGACTTTGGAATTCCGGCCGACTGCGGGACCGCCTGACGAAAGGATAACCCAAGTGTGATGACCGCTGCAGGGTGTACACTCTAACATCTACATTTATGGTAGGTACAAAACTGTACTTTCGCAAGTGCCGGTCGGCCGACTCCTGAGATTTTTGTTAGAGTTTCAGGTCCGAAGTCCTCAGTAAAGCTAAGTACCCCATTGGGGAAACTTTTTTCTTGCTCCAGACCGATGTCAGAAAAAGTAAATTGCATTTCTTGTGGAAAGCAAATACCTCATAAAGATTTTCATTCTTACTGTGTTCCTTGCCTAAGCCCTGATCACAACGTTTCTGGTTGTCGGTTTTTGTGCTAGATTTAACCAAAGCAAGCGTCTGTATGGTTTTGCTTTAAACTAGTTTGGACGTTGGTTTAATTATCCAGAAATGTCATTGGATAGCCATCCAACTACCGGAGTTCACAAAAAAAGCAAAGAAAAGGAGAGACACAACTGAGGCCTAAAACAGACGAAGCGTCTAAGCCAATCAACGGTTCTCAGTGGGGTGCTTTTGCAGCCCCTGACGTCCGCTACTTTAGAGTCGCAGGCTGCTACCGACTTCCACATGGAGTCTGCCATGCCGCTGGAAACTCAAGCAGGCACCGGCTTCTGAGGGTGTATTCATACCTAAACATCTTTACATTAAACCGACTTCCGCTTCAAAGACTAAAGCACCTTCTAAAGCAAAGAAACTCAAGAGCCACGTGGTCTGGCCTCTCTGCCCAAAATGTCTGAAGACTTGATTACCTTGATCAGGGGTTCCCATCCCCCTCCTAAGAGGCCTAGGCAAGAGACTATGAATCTTCAGATCAGGTTTCTGTTTCTTCTGATTCCTCTTCTGATCAGGAATATTCTTTAACCCCCCCACATGAGGATTCTGCTGCTGAAGAATCTATACCTTCAGCTTCTCTAGAGGTCTATTCCTTTGGGGAAACCTTGCATACCATGAGGGAGCATTTCCACTGGGAGAGCCAAGATTTTTCAGAATTTAAAAAGAGGCTCAGGGATTTCCTTCTACTACCCCAACACAGGCCACTAGCCATTCCACCTGTGTTAGACATTGTAGATGTTTTCAGTCTAGTCTTACACCTGACTCCTTACCTCCAGCTCCAGTTAAGCCTGACAGATATTACAGGGTTCCTGACTCCCATAAATTCATTTTTTAAAACCCTGCTGCAGATCCAGAAACTATTTCACAGGGTCCCAAAGGAGTTAAGGCTTCCGCTGCAAAAAACCCTACCCCCTCTGACAGATTCTAGGGCACTGGATAGATGGGGGGAAAAAAGGTTTACACATCTGCTACCTTGGCTACAAGGGCCTTAAACTGTCAGTTTCATATGCTCAAATATCAGCAACATGTCATGGCATTGCTTAAACAGAAAATGTTCAACTCTGAGTTTGCAGAAAACAAGGAAATGCAGGCTTTATTGCATGCAGCTTAACAAGTTGTAAAGCATACTGTGCAATGTGGTTTTGATTCTTTGTAGGCCTCCTGCAGGGCTGCAGTTATGGGTTCTGTAATTAGAAGGCATGCTTAATTAAAGGAATATAATCTGCCTGATCATGTCAAAGTTAAATTATTAGATTCACCTTTACAGCATGATACTTTGGAGTCAAGGCAGAAGAGTTAAAGAAAATGGTGGACAAGGCTAAATCTATGCAAACTGTTTTACAAATACAGCCACCTAGGTTTAGTAGAAACTGGCCAACAAAAAATTGGTCCTTTCCTGTCTCAGACCTCAAAGGTGCAGACCCAAATGCCCTAGAGGCGGATCCCAGGCACAAGGTTCATACAGGTCAAAGCAATGGGGTGTTTCTACCTCCAAAGTTGGGGAAGGCAAATCACAACCATACAGGAAGCAGTCCCAATGACTTCCCCCTGCCTGCACCAAGCACTTAATCTCTTGGCAGCACCTTTAGGGGGAAAATTAGCACTTTTTTCTCAAAATTGGCACATCATAACCCAGGACAAGTGTGTTCTAAATATCATGTCACAAGGCTACAAGTTCCATTTCCATACCCTGCCAAATGCAAACGGCTGGCCAGATCTGCCAAAAAATCAATGGGCAGAGGCACAAAAACAAGTCTCATCCCTCATGGAAATGGGGGCCATTCAACAAGTACCAGAGCAAGAACAGAGAAGGATTTTGCTCAAGACTGTTCTTGGTACTCAGAAAGGACCAGGCCTGGAGGCCAATACTGGACATATCTATTCTGTACACATTCCTGGATATACCAAAATTCAAGATGTTTACTTTGCAGCAGCTTCTGCCCGTGCTGGGTAAGAACGCTTGGCTTAGACCTAAAAGAGGCATACCTGCATGTCCCAATCAGACAAATGCAGAAAATACCTCTGATTCAAGGCTGGCTCAGTGCATTACCAATTCTCTGCACTGCCCTTTCGCTTACCTACTGCACCCAGGGTCTTTATAAAGTGCCTGACACCAGTAATTGCATTCTGCAGACTGAGGAATACAAATATATCCTTATTTGGACGACTGTCTAATTCAAGCAGAGAGCAAGGACATTCTAAAACATCTGGCGTTTGTGAAAAGACTTCTAGCATGCCTAGGGTACACAGTCAACGAAAAGAAATCAAAACTAGTACCCTCTCCAAAGAATATTCCTGGGTGCAAGCTTAAATACAACTGCTCAGATGGCTTATCTCACGCCAGACAAAGGCAACTGACTACCTATTTCAAAATGTTGGAAACAAAGGCCCAGTTATCTGCAAGAAAAATTCTGCAGGCTTTGGGCTTCATGGCATCCTGCATCCTACTAATTCCATATGCCAGACTGCATATGAAGAAACTTCTATGGTACCTGAAAAGTGTTTGGAATTAACATTGCCACAGCCTGGAAACTGATTACTCTCATTCCCTGCCTGCAACAAGAATTTCGATGGTGGACAAAGGCTTGTCACCAAAACAAGGGACAGCCATTCACATTACCCCCAGCCAGGCAGACACTAACAGATGCATCAGATTATGCCTAGGGGGCCCACATGGCAGGAAGATGCATTCAGGGCGCATGGACCTCAAACCAAATGCATCTACATATCAATCAAAAAGAGATGCTAGCAGTTCAGACTTCCCTGACAGCCTTCAAGGACCTACTTCATCCGGGACAACTACTGATAAAGGCTGACAACACCATGGTCATGTGGTATATAA
The DNA here is from genome assembly GCF_019279795.1 of Protopterus annectens. Lineage (NCBI taxonomy): Eukaryota > Metazoa > Chordata > Ceratodontiformes > Protopteridae > Protopterus > Protopterus annectens. The sequence goes on along the minus strand of NC_056737.1, from coordinate 841,838,899 downwards.
ACAAGCAGGGGGGCACACATTCTTACCCCCTTTGCAGACTAGCCATGACTTTGTGGGACGCAGCATTGACTTACCAAGTACATCTGCAGGCACAATTCCTGCCAGGAAGGAAAAATACTCGGGCAGACGAACTAAGCAGAAAACTCATGGATGTCCACAAGTGGAAGCTGGATCCACAAGTCTTCAGCATAACAAGGAAATGGGGATGCCCGGACATAATCTATTCGCCTCCCCTCACAACTACCAACTAAAAGATTCTGCACATGGATTTATCACAGACAAGCGTGGAAAGTGGACGCCCTATCTTTCAGCTGGAAAAGCCCATCAGTATATGCCTTTCCCTCTCCTCCCCAAGGTACTCTTAAAGGTCAGACAGGAGAAGCCAAAGATTATACTGATTGCCCCAGACTGGCCCTGCCAGTACTGGTATCCAGTACTAAGGAACTTGTCCCAATGCCCAGCTTGGGCCGTACCTCCAATACCTCATCTACTGTCCCAGCAAAACAATCAGATCTTCCAAGGCCAACTCAGGACTTCAAACCTGGCAGCATGGCGGATAATGTAGTCCTACAAAACACCTCTCAGTAAAGCTGTGATGGATGTCATTTTGGAAGCCAGAAGGCCTAGTACTAGAAAATCTTATGCTGGAAAATTCTGTTTCTGAGCTTAGAACCAGGCACAAGGAACTGATACAGCTGTGCCAAATATTCCTCAGATTTTGCAATATTTAACTGAGATGCTGGACAAAGGCCTATCTCTTTCATTTATTAAAATTCATGCCTCTGCCATTTCGGCTCATTACAATACAGAGCCACCAATCTTTTCTCATCACTTATTAAAGCAGTACCTCAGAGGAGCCAAAAATGTAAGGCCTCCAAGGAGATCACCAATGCCTGCATGGGATCTCAACTATGTCTTGGAAAAACTCACCCTGCCTCCTTTTGAGCCAGCCGCTACTGCTGATATAAAGTTTTTATCTTGGAAAACAGCTCTGCTCCTCACAATAACTTATGCAAGACTAGTTTCAGAGCTACAGGCACTCATGGCTGTGGAACTTTTTATCATTTTTTATCCAGACAAGGGTCTCTGAGGACAAACCCAACATTTATGCCTAAGGTGATGTCCAGTGTGGTTCTTAACCATACTATTCATCTGCCAACTTTTTATCCAAATCCACAGAACAAGGAGGAGAAAATCCTGTGTTCTTTGGACGTACAAGGACAGCTTAGATTCTACTTGGACAGAACCAAAGTTTTCAGAAAGAGCAGTTACTAGTGGCATATGCTTCAGGATCACAAGGAAAGGCTATCTCAAAGCAGACAATTTCAAAGTGGATATGCCACTGCATTTGTTTCTGCTACTTACACCATGGCAAGCCAGTGCCCAAGGGCATTAGGTCACATTCAGCCAGAGCTGCAGCCACTTCAGCCTTTTTCAAGGGAGTACCAACCAAGGTTTAGACCTAAGAGGCATACCTGCATGTCCCAATAAGACAGTCGTGCAGAAGATACCTCGGATTCAAGGCTGACCTAATGCGTTACCAATTCTCTCAACTGCCCTTTGGCTTATCTACTGCGCCCAGGGTCTTAAAGTGCCTGGCACCAGTAATTGCGTTTTGCAGACAAAGTATACAGATATTGGACGAATGTCTCATTCGAGCAAGGAACGACACTGTTCTTTGACACCTGACATTTGTGAAAAGGCTTTTCACATGCCTAGGGTACACAATAAACAAAATGAAATCAGAACTGGTATCCTCTCAAAAGATAACATTCCTGGGTGCAAGCTTGGATACAACTGGCCAGATGGCTTACCTCATGCCAAACAAGCAAAGGCAACTGACTGCTTTCTTCAAACAGGCAACAAAAACCCTGCAGCCTCCTGGCTTCATGGCATCCTTCATCCCACTAATTCCATATGCAAGACTGCATGTGAGGAAACTTCAATGGTACCTAAAAAGTTTATGGAGTCAACATTCACAGTCTGGAAACAATGATTCCTCTCATTCCCTGCCTGCAACAGGAGTTTCTATGGTGGGCACAGGCATGTCACCAAAACATGGGACTGGCCTACACTCTACCCCCTGCCAGCCAAACCTTAACAGACGCAGCAGATAATGCCTGGGGGGCCCAAATGGCAGGAAGATGCATCCAGGGCTTATGGACACCAAAATGAATGCATCTACATATCAACCAGAAAGAGATTCTAGCTGTTAAAAATGCCCTAACAGCTTTCAAGGACTTAATTCATCCAGGACAACTACTGATAAAGACTTACAACACCACAGTCATGTGGTATATAAACAAGCAAGGGGGCACACACTCATATGGCACTGTGGGACACAGCTTTGACCTACCAAATACATCTTCAAGCTCAATTCCTGCCAGGAAAACAAAACTCTGGAAGACAATTTAAGCAGAAACCTTATGGATCCTCACGAGTGGAAACTAAATCCACAAGTCTTCAGCATGATAATGGAGAAATGGAGGAGCCCAGACCTAGATATATTTGCCTCTCCTCAGAATTATCAATTGAAAAGATTCTGCACAAGGACTTATCGCAGACAAGCATGGAAATGGACGCCCTATCCTTCAGTTGGAAAAACCTATCAGTTTACGCCTTTCCTCCTCTGCCTATTCTACCCAAGGTCCTCCTAAAAGTCAGACAAGAGAAGCCAAAGATATTAGTTGCCCCGGACTGGCCACGCCAATACTGGTACCCATTCCTAAGGACCTTGCTTCAAAGACCACAACTACTGTCCCAGCAAAACAATCAGATCCTGCACAATCAACTACAGGCTCTGAACCTGGCAGCATGGCTAATCATGTAGTCCTACAAACAACACCTCAGTAAAGCTGAGGGATGTCATTTTGGAAGCCAGAAGGCCTAGTACTAGAAAATCTAATGCTGACAAATGGAAGAGATTCTCTGCTTGGAATCAAGCACAAGGATCTGTTGCAGCAGAACAAAATATTCCTCCGATATTACAATACACTGAGATGCTTGACAAAGGTCTATCTTTCTCATCAATCAAAATCAATTCCTCTGCTCTTTCGGCTCATTAAAATACAGAGCCACCAATCTTTTCTCATCCTTTACTAAACCAGTATCTTAGAGGAATCAAAAATTTAAGGCCTCCTAGAAGATCACTAATACCTGCATGGGACCTCAGTTGTGTTGGAAAAGCCCACACTGCCTCCATTTGAATCAGCTGCTACCACTGATCTAAAGTTCTTATGGAAAACTAGCTCTGCTACTAGCAATTACTTCAGAGCTACAGGCCCTCATGGCTGTAGAGCCTTTTATCATATTTTACCCAGACAGGGTGTCTGAGGACAAATCCTACTTTTATGCCGAAGATGGTTTGCAGTGTGGCTCTTAACCAAACAATTCATCTGCCAACTTTTTATCCAAATC